>NC_143235.1:4631149-4935209 GCF_009617815.1 Ciona robusta
TAATATTTTTAAAACATTATTTTTTTAATGATTTTTTTTTAAATTTTTAAACAAAATTTATTTTTATTAAAAAATAGAATTGATGAATCTATATGATTTTACTAAACGCAGAATAGCAAAAAGGACAGATAAGAGATAACCTTTAAAAAATTACAGACACGATTGCTTTGGTAATATGTTTATACAAGCTAAACATAAAATACGGTATTACAAAATGTGATCAGTGATGATTTCTTAATTTTTTAAATATATATATATATGATATTTTATTTGGGGATAGCAAACTGTCAAAGTAGATTTGAATTTTTTTTAAATGGTCATTGTTAACAGTTTGCACTTTCATTTGCAGCAAACTTCTTGCAGCTGTGATTTTCTGGTTACGACACACCAAACTTTAAAGTGTTACAACACAAAAAAATGTCAATATTTTCCCAACAGTTGCCATAAATTAGTGATATTTTTGCAGCACAAATAAATTGTTTCACAGGGTACAGATAAATAAGTTCTGCAATAAATAAGTAACAATAAAATGTTACAAATAAATTTTAAAATACTGATAAAACAAAACATTACCAATCAAACAAACAAACTTACTGTATTAAAGCTGTGGGTTGTTGTAAGGCAAGTGAAAGTTCTTGTAAAGTTTTACATTGGTTTGAATAATGAAGCATGTTCTCTTGGAAGTAATGTAGATATTGCTGGACAGCTTCACAAAATGTCTAAAGGTTTTTAATATTTAAAAAAGTGAAATAAAAAGTGACTGTGTTTTAATGAATATTTTAATGAAAAAATTAACTGTTCACTATAACATTTTTTTAGCTTTTCGCTCATAAGGTAAATTTAAAAATATAAAACCTATTTTTAAAAAAAAATAATAAACAAATGTGATTTAAGTAACTTTATGACTTATTAGAGGTGTACGATCTGCGGCCCACGAAGACAGCTGCATATTTTTCACTAAATTTATTTAATGTCACAATAAATTTATATAGCAGTTTTCTGCTTCAGAAATTTATGTGTTCGAACCCCTTTAAATAACATAAAATCAAGACAATAAGAAACTAATATTGCTCCTAACAGTTTATCATAACTGTCTTACTATTAGTAAAAAAGCAAATAAAGTATATCAGAATAAACATTTTAAAAATTATTTAACAAATAATTATTTCAAAAACATGAAACGCTAACAAAAATAAAATACTTTAGTAGAAATACATATTTAAAAAAATAAAAAAATACTAAACTGTTTTATTTTTATTAGATAGAATCATATTCACCATGAGTATACACTCTGTATTTTGAATCCAATTGTTTATTTTCGTGGTAGATTTTAAAATATTTGATGTAAACAGCATGACACGTCGATATGCAGTTCCGCATTCCGCAAACTGGTGCAAGCAATTCCTTACACTAGATGGCGTAACACCGCACATATAAACTTTACTTGGAACAACAAACATTTGCGCAAGCTGGAAATGTAATATGATGGGTTATTTGGAAAATCTCCACTTGATCCTAATCATACAATCTTACTATGCTATATAAACTTAAATTACACATTTTGAAATAATTAATTTCGAACTGTTTCTACACCTAAGTATATTTAATTAAAATTACTAATTTAAATAATTATTGCATTCACTAAAACAATGAATGAATAAATAAATGAATGTAACTTGCTTTATCCTCGCAAGGCTGGAAAACAACAGTCATTATAACTGGGTGTTCATACACTTCGTTATGTATCGCTGATAATTTGGAGTTTGGACAACCCATTAGTGACCACTAGGCTTAAGCGATTGCCGTTAACTGTCTTGCCCAAGGACGAATAGGCGCACATTGGTAGCAGTGATGAGCCTTGAACCCATTACCTCTACATAACAGGCAGGCACGCTAACCGCTTTGCCACACACCTGGGTAGTCACAAAACACATCAACCTAGAACATTACTCAACTTTTCTACCTTGTTATATTGAAAAGTATCTGAAGCTACTCCAACAACAACAAGACATGAGTGAGACAACAACACTGTTTCCTCAACAAGAATCAACTTGTTGTTTTGTTGTTGTTGTTGAAAGAAGTTTGTTAAATCAACAACGAGACGAAGACGTGACATCCACACGACATCATATGCGTTCGAAACAAGCTCAGTGAAATAATATTCCTTGTTGTGCGGTTCACCTCTGTTTCTGTGATCACAAGAATATAAAGTATGACAGGGGGAAGATCGGACACCTATTCATTCTATTTTATTGTCCAATTTGGTAATAAACAAATAACATTCAAAGAATTATGAAACTGTATCCTTGAGACTACAATCAAAATATACAAAATCTAACTTTTATCATATTCAGACATTTATATTAAGTAACGTATTAACTTTTACAAACATCATAATAAACCAAGAAAAAAAACACTAAAACAGTATTATTCAGCAAACATTTAATAAATATATGACTTAATAAAGTTGACCACGGCCTACTAGAGATACGGCCTGATAATTCACATTTTACGTTTGAAATTAGAAGGCCTATTGTACGTCACAAACACCATTATTTTCAATTGTTACGTCATGTATTTTGCTTAAAAAAGGTAGCAGTAATGGGAAAAACGCATCGAAAAACATACGAATTTAGCAATGAGGTCAATTATTTACGAAAGTATAGCTACATGCAGCGTTAGAAGCGACCAAACAGCATAATAATTATATAAGTAAAGACTTGTAAACATAATAAAGGCGTAAACAAAGTTTACAGCACCAACACGGAATTAAACAAGAAAGTAATAAAGCTTTCATTGAGAAACTCTTAAACTTAAACCAATGCTGCTTGTGAGGGCAGGGTTATCCTCAAAAGGCATTGGATGTTTGATTTGGTAACCATATAAGTGTCCAACCAACCAGCAAATAACGTTAAATCATTCACCTAATCATCATTTATATAAAAATGGCTGAATCAAGTAGATTTGAATAGAATCTTGTTTTTGGATTGACCACTGTCCGCCAAAGCATGTATTGAAAAGTTAAACTACAAAAGTTGGGGTTTCCAGAATACATGGTGTAAGCAAATTGGCTTTAACGGAATAGTTGGAACTAAGGGTTTTTCGCTTTCCATGCTTTACCAAGTGAGCTTCATAATCATTCTCGTAAATTCCACCGTGTAGACCAAGCTGTCAGTCTGCCGTATATAAGCCACTTTGCCGTCAAGTCCGTTTGTCCAGGAGCCAAAAAACGAAGGTTTCTTCGGACAGGACTGATAACAAGACCAATTTAAACATGCAGCGCACTTGTAGACCATGGTAAACTGTAGTTGAATGTATATAATATAATTTGAATGAACTATATCAGTACCAAGTAAGTTCAGACCCGCAAGTGGTTCACGTTAAAAATAAAACATCTATACATAGACACAAATAATCATTGAACCTGCAAACCAAACGACGATTACTAAAACTATCTTGTTTACTAACTCAATGTGCG
Source organism: Ciona robusta (assembly GCF_009617815.1). Taxonomy (NCBI): domain Eukaryota; kingdom Metazoa; phylum Chordata; class Ascidiacea; order Phlebobranchia; family Cionidae; genus Ciona; species Ciona robusta. Next base: position 4,634,628 of record NC_143235.1, read on the forward strand.
CTAGTTTAGTTTAGACACAATCACTGGTTTAGAAACAAATGTTGTTTCAGTAGCGAAATGGATGTAGAGAGCTATACTGAATATACTGTCTCGTAATTTTCTTCGACTGAGTGCGAACGGGACTACGTAATCTGTTCTAACCTAAAAGACTACCTGTAGGTTATCTTACAGTTAATTTTAAACACTTTATTAATGCAAAATAATCCTGATAATCTCTTTGCAACTAGCATACACCTTCTATTTTAAATGAATATTTAAATTAAACTGTATACTATGCTGCTATGTTTACACCTAAACAATGAATAACAATGGGAAAATAATGTTGGTTGTGACGTATAATAGGCCTTCTAATTTCAAACGTAAAATGTGAATTATCAGGCCGTATCTCTAGTAGGCCGTGAGTTGACTTACAAATCCCAGGAAAAATAAGTTCTTCTCTTTGTCGATAAACATTTCGCCCAATCTGTTACATCGTAATTTGGTGCTCTGTTCATTATAAATAAGATTAATGCATTGATAGTGGTGTAAAAGTATTGCTTATATTATTATATTAAGGTGGGGAAGATGGGACAACTTTAGAACATAATATCCAAATATCTTGATCATGTTTTAAACAACTAACAACAGTCTATGGGAGTTGTGAGGATACGGTTTTATAATTCTTTGAATGTTCTTTGTTTACCACCAAATAACTAGAGAAAATAAAATTAAAAGTATCCCATCTTCCCCCACTCTATTGTATAAAATAATTTATCAACCAGTGTATGCCAAAAAACTTACAAACTAAAATTTTTTTTTTTTATTAAACCATTTTTATTATGGTGGGTGAAGGTCCTACATTAAAATATGTCTTGGGAGATTGGCAGACAACTTCACTTAAATGTTCATTAATAAACTACAGTGGCTATCATTGCAAAGAATGATATTAGTTTTTTAAATACCTTCTTATACATACATGGGTATTTCTTTAGATTGGTACCAGTAAAATTTTTGATCTAAAAATGTTAATTAGGTGTCACTAAAATCGCTGTTTAATTTTTTTTTTAAACTCTGGCGTTCGTGTTTACCTTTCCCAAGTCATGCAAATTATGGTGACATAGCATGTTTCACTTTTTTAACGAAAAAAAAGTGTTTTTTCGACATGTTTTTTTAATTTTAACATAAGGGCCCAACTTTTCCCAAAAACAGGTATCAGTGAGGCCTAAGAAACATTTTGAAACCAAAATTTTCACTAGCAGACAGCGTAAGGATTTTCCATACATGTTTGTGCTGATTACATACATTGATACATATTATATACAAAATACAATTATATGTAAGATTAATAACAAAATATTAAAACATAAACCTGTAGTCATAATACGGAGGGTGAGAATCATTCACCCGTGACTGGGTATTGCGCAACATTTTCACAGAACATGGAGTACTTCCACCAGACACGAACCCTTCATCCTCATCTTGAACAATTTTGCAATCATAAACATCACTCTGTGTGAATATAAAAATTCTTCATAAACTGCATTTTTTAAAAATAACGTATATATATAATAGGCTATTAGTCTTGTTGTTTTGTTTATGCTATTATTAGGGTTATATATATGCACAGTAGAAAGGTATACAATGTTTTCATAAACTGCATTTAAAAAACAACATATTAATAGAAACAGTATAATTCTTGTGGTTTTGTTCCTTTAATATTTAAGATTATTTGGATATTACGAGTTAAAGGTTTCCCGTCTCCCCCACCCTACTATATGAAGATATCACAACGCACTGTAGTGTCACTTACAATATATTTCAATGCAAACTCACCAATAAATCAGGAAACTTCAAACAACCAAAATATGGTTTGGTTTTCGGATTAACAAAACGAAAACCATCTACGTTTGAAGGCGTGTTTGTATGGTGAGTAAATGCAACTTGAATTTTCTGTTGAGCTGTTGTAAATAAATAAAATATTACTTCATTAAAAATAAAACAATTAGTAAATAAGCTATTAGAAGAGATGTTTATTAGTTTTTATAAAAATTGATATTTACATAATTTTATTTGTTCTTAGAATTTGTTTAAATAATTATTCTAGAAGAGAAAAAATGTCTTTTGTACATAATAATTGCATTTTAATAGCACAGAAATAAATTCTTTTGTATAAATTGCCTATTAGATGACCAACCTGTGGATTCTGGCAATAATAATGGCAACCTATACGTATTTAACTGACCCCAACCACATTCAACTTCTTCTTCATTGAACTTTGATGGGCTGAAAAATGTTTAAAAAAAAATAATAAAAAGTTAAAGAATTTTGATGGGCTGTAAAATTTTTTTTCAAAAATAAAAAATTAATTATTTCATGTTAAATATGCATACCAAAGCACACTCCATGTGAGAAACTGTTCAAGTAATTTAAAACATAATATTAAAAAAATCAAATTTGCCATGTATTGTTTGCCATCTTTTAACTTCCTAATGCTGTGCAAATCATGCATGCCTTCTGTACTACTGAATTAGTTTAACTGACATCTACTGTCTGCCACCAATCACCATTATATTTTCAGTATAGATAAATATAATTATGAAGATACAAAAACAGAAGTTAGACACTCTCATTTAATTTAAAAACTGTATTTGTCTCTTTGATTACAATAGCGTAGATTTAAAAAAGATTAAACAAAAAAAAATACTTTAAACCAGTTACAGTTAAAACATATTTATATTTATTTGGAAGAAAACAAGCAATACAAAAAAAAAAAAACACAAAAAAAAATTGTTAGAAAAAAGAAAAAGTTTTAAGTACATCAATTCATATTTAAAATTTCTTACCCAAAGTAAACATGAGAATAATCAAAGTTGATTTTCTTGCAATTTAGTTTGCTGTTGTAAAGAGTTAGTTGGTCATCTTGTTTATTCTTGCTGGGTTTCCTGGCAAGACACAATAAAAGGCAAAGCACCTTTTCCACACAATCATCTAAACCTAAATTAAATACAGAAAAAGTTATCTCTTCAGTTTCAAAATAAATTTTGAAAAGATGCGCCACACGAATGTCAAATAAAGACATTTGGAAATTTTCAATTACATACACATTTGTTATCACTTTTTTCCCTTGATAATAATTTTTTTAATGAACATTTCTTTATAAGTTGTTTACAAAAATTTACAAAAGCAAATATTATATTATTTCGCATTTTATTAAGAGAATTCGTGAGTAAAACATGTCACTCTAGTTCTAGTTAAACATCGCGATCGCAATAGAAAATACAAACCAAAAAAACAAAATTTTAAACTTATTAAAGTATATACATATATATATGTATACATATATATATATTATAATAAATTTTATTATAATAAATTATATACATTACAATAGATTTTATTATATTAAAATATATATATATATTATTTTATATCTTTTTAGGAGAATTTTAAAAGAAATTTTTTAAACATAGCAATATATAAAATACGAACCAAATCCACTTGTTTGTAGTAAACCATCAATATCACATTGGTTACCGAATCGGAACATTTCCAAAACAAGAGAAACATTCATTGAATTATCGAACAACAATTTCCAGTAATATGAACCATTACGATGGTGAGATAGCTTTTTACTGCATATAAAATACTTCATTTTTGGCCAATGCATATTATTATATTCTAATCGTTTAATAATTCTAGATTTGTTTAATAAATCTATTTTGTCAATCAAAGAATCAAACATTGAAATGAATGAATGAATAAAACTTTTCCTCGCCTGGTCGGGAAATGACAGGGGTTATCACACCGGTCCCATGCCAGCTTACGAGTTACCAAGTATGTTACTTTGTGGGTGATTGTTTTTTGGGGATTTTTTCATTTTTTTATATATGGCTGATAATTTGGACAACCCATTATTGACCACTGGGTTGGAGAAATTGCCGTTAAGTGTCTTGCCCAGAACACATACGCCCACAATGGTAGCAGCGTCGAAGCTTGAACCCATTACCTCAGGGTTACAGGCGGGCATGCTAACCACTATGCCACGGCGCCGGACATTAATATAATCTTGAATATATATATATCTAAATACATTAAACCAGCAACAACTCACAACTTACCTATCAAACATAGAATCATATATCTTCCATTTTAACTTGATTTCTTCACTGAGAAGCGACACCTTTCCATTCCTTTGTTTTCCTTCTTTCGACTTACGAGATTTAGCAACAAATATTTTCGCCAACTGTTCCACACATTTGTTAAAACTTTTTTCATTGCTCTTGTCCATTTTGATTTCAACTTTTATTCATTATTTTAATGAAAGCATTTGTTGCAAAAGTGTCTCACACTTAAACACTACCATGGCCCTGTGCAAAACTGCATTGTGAGCTTTTTTAAATATCAATTTTACCCAACAGTAATTTTAAGCACTTTGCCATTAAAAATATAACAAAGACAAGGAACAGTTATCATTATAAATTACATAACATACCACACATTGCTTGTTGGCATTAACTTAAAAAATACAAACAAGGACAATATTCCAGGAAACTGGCAACATGTTGAAACCATATGAACATTTATATATAAAGAACATCTTTATATTTATAATGATATTCGCTGAAATGTCAATCACTGTGAGATCAAATATTTATGGGTTATAAATAAGTTTAAAACAGTTACATTTGTGCATCATACAGAAATCCATGCCAAAATAAATAGAATGTGAGTGGCAAATGGCAATACAGAAAAAAACAAGTAACTCTGCATAAAATATTTAATGTACTAAATTTCTTTGAACTCAAACTTTACTTTCTCAACTGATATGTTTTCTATGTTTAATCATATCCTATAACCTCCACTGTTAAACAGTGGCACAGTAAACAATTCAAAGCATATTCTCAATTTACTTGGCGTTGTATGACATGCTTTTCTGGTTCATTGGATTTTCCGGTGATTTCTGCCACATTTTCCTCAGTGTTTGACGAAGTTGTGACAATTTAAGGTTCGGGTTTTCAGCCTTTAACTTCGGCATGTATTCTTCCTCAAACTTCTTAAACGAAGCTTTCAACCTCCGCTCAGGATGACGATCCAGCTCTTCTTTCACGCTTAATGCAGAGATGGCATCCGATACAGACCGCGCTTCCACTGCATCAGTATTTGTTAAACTATTCGCGACTGTTTGATTGATATTTTCCTCCAATACATCTTCCTGCACAACAATTTTCTTCTTTTCCAAACTAACCCGTTTCTCATCCACAAGCTTCTCAGCTTTTTCCTTTTGCTTCTGTGCCTCTATATCTGCTCTTGACACTTTAGTTGGGGCAGGTTTGGCAGATTTTCCTAAATTGCTCTGCTCTGCTTCATAAAGTTCAGCCAATTCCTTCTTTTTGTTTAACGTCTCAAGTTTCTTTTTCTCCTGTATTTCTTTTCTATTTTGTTTCCGGAGATTAATCTTGTGGTCATCTTGCCAGTAAAGGTCTTCTTCTTGTTTTTTCTTCAAGTCTTGTTTCTCAGCTTGCTGTGCAGCTTTTCGTGCTCTTGCCTCGACTGCTTTTGTATTTGTTCCTTGAAATTTCTTGGGCATTACTTTAATTAATCCACAACCAAAACTAACAGATATTGTAGTTGTAGAACTCCCTGGGTAATATAAACTTAATTAATTTAAAAAAAAAAACGAAAAATTTAGCACTTTTGTCCTCACAGGCCTCTCATACAATGTATGGCTGCTAGTGAAAATCCTCCCCCCACTTTATTTGCTAACCCCTAACTACTAAACCCCCTAACCCCTTTAACCATCAACACAACCCCTAGGGCCCTAACCACCAACCTCTAACACTTTCCACCGGTCTATTCTGCTATGTAGCGGAGGATTCTTTACTAGTGCCAAAACGAAATCTATATATTTATTAGATTGGATATGAAAATACGTACAATACTACATAAGTTTTACTATGATAAAAAAACAGTTTGTCAAACTTTTAAGAATTCTTCGCTTTAAATTTGGGGAATCCCCGTTTAACCAAACAAACCGCAGTCTAGGGGAGCAAGTTTATTATTTGTCATAAAACTACTGTAATATACGATTAAACGTACGATATCTGCACACAAGCATATTTATGTCCTGATTTTAAGTCTATTGTGAGATTTGTAATAAAAAAGTGACCACTACAAATTTATCGTGACGTAGCAACGCAACAAAAGCACAGTTTCGTACTATCGCAGAACAAATGAAATATAGTTGGGTGGAGAAGACAGGGCACCTTTAGCACATAATATCCAAATATCTTGATCGTGTTTGAAACAAAAAAGGTTTTATTTCCTACCAAATTGTACGATAAATATAATAAAACAGTGTTCCATCTTCCCCCTACCCTACTATATATTTATATCGTGCCCGCTTGCGAACTACCCAGCCCTAGCCCCAAGCTTCGTGGGTGATTGTTGTTTCGTGTTTTGTTTATCTCGAGTCTGGGTTGAAGCAACAAGCAATCAGTTTCCCGCCCCAAGGTCATATATGCGGAAAAGTCTCAAAATTGCCGCGCCGTGGCACAGTTGGTTATCGCGCACGCCTCTAACAAAGTGGTTATGGGTTCAAGGTCTGTTGCTGCTGTTATCATTGTGAGTGTATGTGCGTTCTTAGGCAAGACACTTAACATCAATGGATCTTACTTAGAGTTCAATAATGGGTTGCTCAAATTGTCAAATCCGCGCGTGTAACTAAAATGACATTGTACTGCTGTCCAATTTGATAGACGTTCTTATCAATAGTAACTTTCATAGTAGGAAAGGGGGAAATGGGACACCTTTGGCACATAACATCCAAATATCCTGATCGTGTTTTGAAAATTTATCAACAGTCTATATGGGCGTCGCGAGAATGCGAATTTATAATTCTTTGAACTTTCTTTGTTTGCTACCAAATAGGACGAGAAAACAGAACAATTAAGCAGGTGTCCCATTTTCCCCATCCTATTATATTTATCAACTACTGTACATGTGAATATAGTTAGACTTAGCCCATATGTCATGTTGATATACTCGCTCCACGTATGCTATATCGATCAAATAGTCTGACAGTCTGTAATCGAGGAAGTTCGAAGTCCTGAGTAATCATGCCTTGAAACGATGAAAGCCAGTGTCATGATATATTTGTTTCGACCGTTGAATTTTGCACCAGATGTCAAAACAAATATATCGACACCGCCGTGATATATGTATCGTTCTGTGGGGTAAGATAGGATACCTATAGCACTTAATATCCTACTCGTATTTTAAACATTTAACAACGGTCTATGGGAGTCGTTATAATTCTTTGTTTACTAAAAAATGGGACGAGAAAATAGAATAAAAAGTGTCCCATCTTTTCCCACCCTACTATATATGTAAATCTCCTTAAAATCTAAATGTGTAATGAATTTACCAGCGCACTTTATGTCTACGATGCTATATATTCCTTGTTTACATAACCAAGGTGATCCTAGAATACAGATATTCTAGCGGCCATTTTCGATACCTTCTACTGGTGCCACTAACCTAAAATTTGGACACTGTACCAACTAGACCCCAGCGGTACCGATTCTAAAATGAAAAATTTAAAATTCGAAAAAATATTAATTATGAATATTAATATTCGTCATAAAAACATATTTATAGAATTTTCTCCCGATCCAGCTTTGAATATGTTATAGCGCTACGTAATACCTAAAAAATTAAACATCATTTTCTTTAAAAAAATGCGGGGAAGGGTTCAGAATACAAACAAGTATGGTCATAACTTGAATCATATAAATATTAAATTTTTGATTTTTTTCGCGAAAATATAACTTACGCATACATCTATGTAGGTCACTAGCATGTTATCCCCATCAAAAAAATAATTAATTTAATTTTTTTTTTTAATTTGAATATTAATATTCGTCATAAAAATATATTTATGGAATTTTCTCCCGATCCAGCTTTGAATATGTTATAGCGCTACGTAATACCTAAAAAATGAAACATCATTTTCTTCAAAAAAGTGCGGGGAAGGGTTCAGAATACAAACAAGTATGAGGGTCATAACCCGAATCATACAAATATTAAATTTTAAAATATTTCGGCGAAAATATAACTTACGCATACATCTACGTAAGTCACTCACATGTTATCCCCATCGAAAAAAAATTAATTTCAACTTTTTTTTATAACTGAATATTAATATTCGTCATAAAAATATATTTATAGAATTTTCTCCCGATCCAGCTTCGAATATGTTATAGCGCTACGTAATACCTAAAAAATGAAACATCATTTTCTTCAAAAAAGCGCGGGGAAGGGTTCAGAATACAAACAAGTATGAGGGTCATAACTTGAATCATACAAATATTAAATTTTAAAATATTTCGGCGAAAATATAACTTACGCATACATCTATGTAGGTCACTAGCATGTTATCCCCATCGAAAAAATAAATAATTTTTTTTTTTTTTTTAATTTGAATATTAATATTCGTCATAAAAATATATTTATGGAATTTTCTCCCGATCCAGCTTTGAATATGTTATAGCGCTACGTAATACCGAAAAAATTAAACATCATTTTCTTCAAAAAAGTGCGGGGATGGATGTTAAATATTGTGGAGAGTATTAATTACTCGAATTTCGTATTTATATATTTTATTTGCACGAACGCAAAAATAGTACATAATAATCCACATAAATGTTTTTATAACAAAATTATAACAGTAAATATAAGAATATTGATATACCTAGTGAGGCTAAAAGTATCGGCGTTAAATGGTTTTGTATCAATTGCTCTGACTAATTTGTTTACTACCTATGATAACTATGTGTTTTCAGTTATAATCTACAGGAATCCGACGATGATCAACGAACAGACAACGAGGAGATCACTAAATGTTTGGTCACTATTCCTCACATTTTACTCTTCTACTAATTCTGCATCGTATCAGTTTGCAGAATAATATAGAGTAAAGTGTTTAGATTACAACTGCACAAAACTCCTCTCTGGTGGACCTTGCCAACAACGTTAAAACTCTATAAATGCCAAAGATGAACACATTCGCAAATTAAATAACGGAGGTGCAAAGATTATCATAAAATGGGCGAAAGCGACCAGGTGTTACTATAACAAACAGGTTTATCTTCCTTTCCTTTGGACATTCATTATTGTCTGCGACAATTCGAACGAGCCTATCAATTAATCTTAGAGGCTTCAAGAACAAACAATCTTTTGTATTAATTGAAACAAATAAATTAAAATTCTTGATATATTTCCAGGTATACCGAAATTCGAGTAATTAGTACTCTTTACAATATTTAACATCTATCCCCGCACTTTTTTGAAGAAAACGATATTTCATTTTTTAGGTATTTCGTGGCGCTATAACATATTTAAAGCTGGATCGAGAGAAAATTCCATAAATATATTTTTATGACGAATATTAATATTCAAATTAAAAAAAAAATTAAATTAATTATTTTTTCGATGGGGATAACATGCTAGTGACCTACATAGATGTATGCGTAAGTTATATTTTCGCGAAAAAAAAACAAAAATTTAATATTTATATGATTCAAGTTATGACCATACTTGTTTGTATTCTGAACCCTTCCCCGCATTTTTTTAAAGAAAATGATGTTTAATTTTTTAGGTATTACGTAGCGCTATAACATATTCGAAGCTGGATCGGGAGAAAATTCTATAAATATATTTTTATGACGAATATTAATATTCAGTTATAAAAAAAAATTGAAATTAATTTTTTTTTCGATGGGGATAACATGTGAGTGACCTACATAGATGTATGCGTAAGTTATATTTTCGCCGAAGTATTTTAAAATTTAATATTTGTATGATTCGGGTTATGACCCTCATACTTGTTTGTATTCTGAACCCTTCCCCGCACTTTTTTGAAGAAAATGATGTTTCATTTTTTAGGTATTACGTAGCGCTATAACATATTCGAAGCTGGATCGGGAGAAAATTCTATAAATATGTTTTTATGACGAATATTAATATTCAGTTATAAAAAAAAGTTGAAATTAATTTTTTTTTCGTTCGGGATAACATGCTAGTGACCTACATAGATATATGCGTAAGTTATATTTTCGCAAAAAAATTGAAAATATAATGTTTATATGATTCAAGTTATGATCATACTTTTTTATATTTAACATCTATCCCCGCACTTTTTTAAAGAAAATAATGTTTCATATTTTAGGTATCACTTAGCGCTATAACATATTCGAAGCTGGATCGGGAGAAAATTCTATAAATATGTTTTTATGACGAATATTAATATTCATAATTAATATTTTTTCGAATTTTAAATTTTTCATTTTAGAATCGGTACCGCCGGGGTCTAGTTAGTACAGTGTCCAAATTTTAGGTTAGTGGTACCAGTAGAAGGTATCGAAAATGGTCGCTAGAATATCTGTATTCTAGGATCACCTTGGTGTTTACATAATATGTAATTAGCAGTAACAGATGGATACGTACCTTTCAATACAAATAACAGGAAGGAGGCGCGTGGTTAACCACACGTCACCACTGATTACTTTCAAACATAAACACAAATTTAATAACAATACCGTATCATTCGAAAGATTGTGTTTCAATAAATAGCGAAAATAAATAACAATGGACTCACAGTGATCAACGATGGCGCGTTTGTAAAAAATACACGATGCTTTCTTGGAAAAAAACGGTTATTGTGCTTCAATTAAACTGGACGTGTTGAGGAAATTGTACGAACGTGATGAAGAAATACAGCTACATGCAGCTTGTTGTCCATGTACCACATACATGCAGCTCGTTGCCCTCTACTGATGTAAACAAGCGAGTTTACAATGATTTATTGTCTATTCTACAGCAGTGTGTGCTATGAGAGCTGTCTCCATGGTTTTCTATGAACGTGGGTGTGTTTGAGTCACTTAACTTCATTCCATTATGCAGCGCATTTGATGACTCATTTGCGTTTTTTTGGTTATTAAACATGGCTGAATTATAATTATGCTTCTGTCGAAATCGATCAATTATTGCCATCACTACACTTTTGTTTGGTGTCTGGTGCGTTCGTATCATATGTTCCAAGACCTTGCGCACCTACAGTACAAAAAATGAAACGTCATCATATGTCGTGCAATGATTCATGAACACAAAGATAGAATGAACTAAAATTAGATTGCAAATTAACATATTTTTTTGTGGGTAATAGTTTTTTTCCTAATTTTTGTCTTTATGGCTGACAATTTGGACACCCCATAAGTAACCACTGAGTTTGAGCAAAAAAAAATGATTACAAACCTTGGACACAAGTTCATAAGGTGTGAGAGTGGGGTCGTAAGGTATCGGTGCCCCAATATATGTTCGCATCTTCACAGGGAACCCACCATACATAGGCATAAGCGGCCATCTTGTGCGTTCATATAACATCCGGAAAATTTCTGTGGGAAAAATATTTGCTTTGTCGTGTTTATTATTAGGGGAGATTGTGGTGTTATTATATTATTTCTATATCTCTGCGCCTTCTTTCTACGTCATCCGTCTTTCATTCGTCTCGTCTGACCTTTCATTCTAAGCAGCGCATGGTCGGAGTATGTTGTGTTTTGTATATCGTTAACTATGTTATATTTACTATTACTTAAATGTGTTACAGCTTACCTAAGTTAATTGGAATAAAACCAGAGACCTACTTTGAATAGTCTCCTAAATGGTTTACGACAGTCTTTATTCGATTTAATCACCCAATAATTTAGATAATAATTAATCAATCTAAGCCTGATTCAAAAACAGCAGATGTGAGATTTACGATATAATACATGTTTGGTGTTTTCATGTTTTCTATAAATAACACAATTACACAAAACATGAGAAAATGCATAATGATAATTTCATGGCAGAGAATTTCTAAATATAAACCTACTTATTACCATTCAAGAAAAATTACAGAGATAAAACATTAAAGAAACTATAGACTTGAAACCATGTAATCAGCTTAAACCTGATGTCCTAACCGCACCATTAACAAGTGATTGTCAATTAATTCCAGCATACTTTAGCTGCATGATAAGTAGATAATGTTAGTAACACATGCGTGTATAACAATAACATACAGCAGTGTTTTTCAACCTTTTCAGCTTGCCGACCGTGAAATTTTGAAACAAATTTTACAAACCGATAGACCTTTAAAATTCAACCCAAAATGTAATTACGTCCAAAGTAGACCATGAACTTTATACATTACGGTGCTGCAAATTACGGAACTAGCCAACTCCTAAATCAGTAAGTGTAATGTTTTGTTTCTTTAATCAATAGACAAGAATTCAACATCTGCATTTTGCAATTGAGATATAAAATTGTAATATATTTGGCGGTCAGGCAGGAAAGTTGACGTGGAACGGCGGTTGAGAACCACTGACATATAGTATTATGATTAATATTCTCACTTTTTCCAGTTCCTATAAAATCGAATGCTTGTCTACAGTTCTCCGTGAACACAGGTATGATTGGCTGTTAAAGAAGAAAAGTATTAAAAACTATTACACATAGTTTACTACAATAGGTTTTTCCATGTCTACTTATATTATACCCCAATAAAGTGCAGCTTTAATAAATATACAAAGGCGAAAGTGGAAGTTAAATAATAGGCTTTCTTTTTGCTGTTACTAAAAAGTATTAAAAAATTTTACACATAGTTTACTACAATATATTTCTCATATCTAGATTATTTTATACCCTAAAATGAAACACAGCAAAAGTAAATATGAGGCAAAGTGAAAGTTAAATAAAAGTTTTTTTTACTGGTGGTACTAAATTAATTTTCTTAACTGTTTTAACAGCTGAAGCAATACATTTCTGTTAATTTTTGATCAATAATATTCAAATAAACAAACAATGGTAAACCTATGGCTGATCAATCAAACGAACAATGAAGGGAAACAAACAGTACACAAGTCATAATATAACCATCACCACAATAGTGCTTTAAATAATACCAGTAGCAATTCCAGTGCCTTTTGAATTTGATACCTACCACTTTTGCATCAATTGCTGCTTTGGCAAACCCTTGCCTTGATTGCCAGACCAAGGAATAATTTTCACTGAATAAAGCTTCTCTTACACCACCTGGGGCAATGGATACGACTTCTCCTTCATTAAGATGGTCAACTACTTTGCTACGCGGACCAGGAAATGAACCCCAGAATCGGAAGAGTGAAGCTAAACCTGAAATTATACATATAACATCCAATTTTTTTAAATGGCAAGTTACAGGATATAGAATTATGGGGGAAGGCGAAACAACTTTGGCGCATATTTTCTAAATGTCCTGATCGTGTTTTAAACAATTACCAGAGTTTTTAGGATACGGTTTTATAATTATTTGAATGTTATTTGTTTACTATCAAATGGGACAAGAAAATGAAATGCAAAAGTGTCCCATCTTTCCCCACCCAACTATATTCAATATATATTCACAAGGCAAACAAGCTATAGCATAGATTATCAAACATCATTCAAGCTCAAGTATAGTAGAATGGTAGCTTTAACCTATTTTGGGTAAACTTGTTTTCAATAAACTTATACTTACCTTTAAATAAAAACAATTTTTTTTTTGACAAAGTTAAGACAAAAATTCATTTTATTTTCCAACTAATAGTAAATAAACAAAGTAATGATAAACAAAACTATAAAGATAAAAAATTTAATATTTTTTAACCCAGTATTTTGAATGAATAAATGTATGTAACTGCTTTTATCCTCGCGTGGCCTTAAAAGATAGTCGTTATAATATGAGCGTTCTGTTTCATACACCTCGCTGCTGCTTACGAGTTACCATGTATGTTACTTTGTTGGGGTTTTTCATTTTTTTTATGTATGGCTTATAATTTTAAAAAACCCACTAGTGACCACTGGGTTGAAGCAATTTGCGTTAAGTGTCTTGCCCAAGGACACATACGCCCACAATGGTAGCAGCAACGAGCCTAGAACCCAGTACCCATAGATTAGAGGCAGGTGCGTAACCACTTTGCCCTGGCGCCGGACATTTTAAATGCAAAGTTATCCATAACAAAGTAACTATGACCAAAACAAAATATAAAACTAAAAAAATCTATATTTTCAAACCTGGTATTTTAAATGCAAAATTATCCATAACGTTTCTCATAACCCTTCCTTTCTCCATGTAAATATGAGCCACAAGATAATATATATCGATTGGAAAAGCACCGTGATAATAAATAATCAGGGCTGGCCCCGTGTCAGGGATATTTTGCATTCCCACCACCTCATAACCTGCAACAGGGGTAAATAATTGGTTAAAAATTAGCCATGGTAAACCTGACTGTGTAAAAGGGGGCGTTTATAACGTTCTATCATTATTATTCACTTTAGAACACGACTAAAAAAATATTTTCCTCTATTTCAATTCAAATTAACCAAACACAGAAAACAGTTTTTTAAAAACTAGTAAAAACCTAAAAATAGCTTTTTTAAACACACAACCCTGCTATTTACCCTTGTCGCTATTCTTTACTGTTTCGGAATTCCCACTATAGCCTTGCAATATTCACCCATACACAATATTAAAATTATAACAGTGTAGTATGGTTAAAATGTTATGACTAACTTTTCATTATATAAAGATTATATCAAACTGTATTGTGCTTATATGCTAAGCAAAGGCTTAAAGGAATGCATATATTGTAATACCGTAGGGGAAGACAGGACACCTTTAGCACACAATATCCAAATATCCTGATCGTGTTTTAAACAATTAGGCTATCAACGGCCTATGGGAGTGGTGAGGATACGGTTTCATAATTCCTTGAATGTTTTTCGTTTACTTCTAAATGGGACAAAAAAAAGAATGAAAAGGTGTCCTATCCTCCCCCACTCTACAATATATATTTTTTTACCATGCCATATCCAGCCATGTCCACCCCAGAAAGCGGCCATAGTTCTTCGATAGCCCTCCCATAAGTCCCGATGATGAAAAGCATCAATTATTGAATGTCTTCGATGGTAAACAAATAAAAGAAGTGCACTGAGATAAAGATACACAACCAGCAGCATAGGAAGAATGAAGAAAGTTATGACAAATGGAGAGAAAAGATACAATCTCCAACCTGTAAAAAAAACAAATATTAAATATATATATATATTCATTAAACAAAAACCGCAGACTTATTTAAGCACCTGAAATTTTACAAAATAACAGAGGTATTTTTTGCCACAGTTTAAAGTTTTGCAACAATTAGATTGTTATTTTTCTCTTTAAAATGTCTAGATTTTAACATAGATTATATTGTTACACAAAAATCGGGATACAAATTTTGTAAACTCTCCAAAAACATCATATTATGTTGATACAGATTAGGTTCATTATTTATTAAATAAGCTGTGGGGAAAATTATAAAAAAAGGAAGTTTGTAAACAAAATCTCATCAGCCTATTATTATGGCTCAGCACGTATGATTTTGTTTTTTACCTTTTTTTTCATAAAAATCCTGTAAACCATGGTAGCTATAAACAAATAGTTTTATTTTTTTGACTATTCCTTCTATGTCAACATGTTAAAATACATTGCACTATATGATATACCGAAATATATTGATATAGTTACCTGGAACATGGTGGTTAAGGAAGAGAACCACCCCGGAAAGATAATAATCAACAAAACTTAGTAAAAAATGGATTGCACAGGTTATCCATTGCACAAGATAATGCAACATCTAAAATAATGTGGCTAATTGTTTAATATTATGTAATTTAATATTGGCATATAATATTATAATAACTTTATATATCTCTTCGATTACTATAGCGAATATTTTAAAATATTTCAAACAGAAAAACAGGATATAGCGTTAAAACAACAGTTTTTTTATGTTTACAGTAAAAAACATATTTATATTTAATTGGAAAAAAATAAGCATACAAATAGCCTATAATCATATTCATCATACAACGAAAATATAATTCGTTTTCAACATAACGACTGCGGAAAAATAGTTCTACTATAGCCTATACATACAGATACAGTTATTACAGATTCTACCTAGTTCACTGCTTGATTTTAAACTGTCTGGCGCTTGAACAACTTAGCAGATAAGAAATAAATAGGTAACAACTGGTCATGATGCAACAGTGACACATCTGTCTAGTTCGTTTGCGTGATGACAATTTTGGCCACGACCTATTAACGGAGACAGTTCATAAGTAATAAGATTGCGCCTTCAAGTGATGATTTATTAGCTTCGAATCAGGGTCTTTCCCAGGGACATATATTTTAGTAAAGAAGAGAGCTCTAAACAATAGGCACAAAAATACGTTTAGAAAATTGATGAGTACGTACGTACGTACGAAAAGCATACAACCTGTTGGCCATATTTTAATGCGGCAAGCAGTTTTCTTGGTTAAGTTTGTATTTAACAGCGTCCAACCAAAGTGATTAAATTTTGCAATGACTATTGTATGCAAAGAGATTAAAACCATCTCTTTGATTGTATGCATGAATGAATGTAACTTGTTTATCGTCCCGTGGCCCTGGAGTATGAAATTATACTTACTTGAAGAGTTTAAGCATCAAAGTTCTGCTCCTTCTTTTATTAATCATATCCCAAGTTTTTGTTCTACGTTTATTTATACAAACATTCAAGGCAAATAATTATGCATTTAAAATACTACCAGAGTGCATAAGAAACATTATTGAACTTTTACAGAAATATTTGGATTCATTATTTTAAAGTTATCCCGAAATAGCAAAATGTTTAAATCACAATCGACACAGAATGGAACATTGAAGAAATTATTCACAAAACATCATAAAAAGCATAGTAAAGAATCATGGAATAAAAATCATTGTCATTGTATTTACATCCTCACTGTGATCCTGAATACATGAGCAGAGTGCTCACACATGATATCAGCTGGAATATGATCACACCAACTTACATCTACATCATCATACTTTCCTTCCAGGTATGGCTTCAGTGTATCACCAAGCCTGTGAGTGTATTTTGTTTTTACAAATGTACAAAGTTATGTTAAATCAAAATAACATATTCACCATACTTAATACGAAAGTTTATTAAAATGATAAATTTTGATGGTTACGGAAAGTATTTTTAGGTCATACCGTTTGTCAAACTTTTATTAATGATGATTAAAAAACATACATCTAGACATCAGACACAATAATTATGTGATAGATTTTGTTAAAATAGGTTTTGTTTTATTCTAAACAAAAGCTGGTAGACCTCATAATAGTTTAAATGTAAGGATGTTTTAACAACTGTATTTTTGTCACTATATTTAAATGTATTAATATGATCAATGGTAAAACTTGATGTATTACCCCCAGTCTGGAGTCATATCTGGTCCACACATCAATAGAGAGTTAAGTTCAATTTGAAATCGAGCAATATTCATGTTGATTAAACTTCTTTCCAATTCATTAAGTAATATCTCATCTTCAATGTCTTTCATGGATTCTGAAAGTTTAAAATTAAGCGATAATTTTTAATACTAAACTACCCTACACAATAATTTGAAAATATTATATATTAATGGCACTTTATCACAGTTGAACTACACGCTTTACCAATAAATGTTTTCAAGGCCAGAATACAAATACAATTCTTTAAATTCACAGTATTGAAAAAATATCTATTTGGCACAGAAATGTCAGTCAACAAAACAACAAAACCAACAAAACAACGAAACAATGAAACATCGAAACAACGAAACAACGAAACAACAAAACAACAAAACAACGAAACAACGAAACAACGAAACAACGAAACAACGAAACAACAAAACAACAAAACAACAAAACAACAAAACAACAAAACAACAAAACATCTTACCACTGCCGATAGTTTTTTCAAAGGGGTTGTCACCGTTCAGAACAAATCTAACAGAACGATGCCATGACAACCTTTCATAAAGAGCTATGGTGTGACATATCTGTGCAGTACGTGGAATCAATGCAGTTTCTTCAGGAGAAAGCAGGATGTCCTTCTCCACATAATCACATATTGCTTGTTCAGCTTCTCCTCCAAGCTAAAACAAATAGTTCAGAAAGATTTACAATTTGACTTTTGTATAATGAACTCTTCCACCTAACTATAACTATAGGAGCAACTTTCTGAAGTTTTTTGAACATTTAGATTTTTGTCAGCACGCTTTATAATGTTATACCTACTAATGCCCCTTAGTAAGTTGATTTACGCATTACAAAGTTAAAATAGGTGTCTAAAGTCAAAAGCCATGTTAATCAAAATAAATAAAACGCACTGCACCTTTGCTATGAAACTGATTGCAAGTGTGATGGTTCGAACAGCTTCACAAATATCTGCTGTTCTAGCATTTTCCACATTAGTGTCGAGATCCTGAATTAATCTTTGTGGCAGAGGTACCTATTAAATAAAAATAAAATTTAATAAAAATTCAATCAGCAACAACAGAACATGATTTATCTAAGTAAGAAAACAAAAGTGTTGTTATGTATAACATTGTCATTGTGCCTGTACATTATATTTAACAAGTACCAAATTTAACATGTATTTAATTCTCTTTACAATGGTCATTGTGTTGGGCAAGCTTTGGTTTATCAATTAAAGCACCTTGTCCAAGGAAACTCTCACTTAATTCTCAAAATAATCACCCAGAAAGTAACATACATGGTAACTCGTAAGCTGGCAGGTGGTGTATGAAATAGAAAAATTGTGTTATAAATAGTTAAATACTATAGTTTTCCGGCCACGCGAGGATAAAGCAAGTTACATTCATTCAAATAAATTTTAAAGCTAAAGAGAACACAACCTGACTAAATAGGTCTGTTGTCTACTGTTAACATATTAACAATACAACTTGTTTATAAATATGTCTATTCTTAAAGACAGAATAGTTAAGTAAACCCAGTAATATTGTAGAAAATGTGAATCTTAATTTGAGCAACTTCACTCAGAAGTCATCACTTATAAAAACAGCTAACCTGAGTTGTTTTTTCATTCACTTTTTCCACTTCATTTTTCAAGCCCACATCCTGTGGATATACCATCTGTGGTATTGTCTGAAAGTTAAAAAAGAGATTCATTAATATTGTTTTATACATGTTGCTTCTGTCTGCTACCTTTTTTATAAGATATAATAATATAATAATACCTTGATTTATCTCTTCAATTACGGTAGTGAAGATTTAAAATATTTTAAACATAAAGACAGGATTAGCGACAAAACAACAGTTGCTAAAACATATATATTTACTACGACTAGTTTAACAAATTTCTTAACTTAACTCACCTCAATCTTGAGTAAACTCTTTCTTAAAATAAACTTCTCTTTCACCTGGCAAAAAAATTATAGATTAACAATTAAATTACCTAAAATTGTTTTTAATTTAACTCAATGAATGTAACTTATTTTACCTTCGTGTTGCCGGAAAATGGCATTCATTATAACATGGGTGTACTGTTTCATACACCTCGTGCCAGCTTAGGAGTTACCAAGTATGTTACTTTGTGGGTGATTACTTTTTTTTACCTTCTTTTCTAATGAACCAAAATTGTATGCGATGTTATGCTTAGTGCCGCTCTCATCTTTGCTGTACTCATACTGGGAGTTTGCGATAACAAGAGGCATCAGGTCATGAGATTCCACGATACAAATCAAATCATTCTCCATGTTCATACGAACATCAACCACAGGAAAACTGCATCAAATCAAAAAGCGATATGTTACGTCACAACAGTGATATATAATGTCAAATATGATATATTCTGTCAAAATAGCGATTTGTTAGATAACAAATGTAATATATTACGTCACAATAGCGATATACTAGGTACGTTACAGCAGGTTATCTTGTTTTCCGCATTGTTTTATACCAGTGAAAACCTTTACTCCCAAGCCCTTACCCTTAACATTTAACTCCCAACCACTGACCCCTAACAAATAACACTGTTTTATGCCAGTAAAAACCGTAACCCTTAACCCCTATACCTCAAACACCAACAAATAACGTAACAAACTAAATTTGGTCCACTAAGTATTTGTACACTTTCGTTTTAATAAAATAATTTACAAATACATATGATACTTTCTGAATTTGATCAGCCATGTTTCACCTGGGTGTTGGTGTGATTAGATCTCTGCAGTTCAAGAGCAATGTGTTTTGCATCGTAATGAAGTATTCCACCAAAAGAAGAGCACATCCTCCTCTTCCATGTTTACTTGGTAAACACATTGATATTGGGCTATCCATATTCATGTCAGATTCAAAGAACGACTTTGGCATCTTAAACCGATCTACTTTCTCTAAATCTTTTCGTAGCTGTGAAAAAAGAATACAGAACACACTTTAGTAAAGTCGCCATAGGTTAATTTATATTGTTTTGTTTCAACAAAAAAACTTTAACACTATAATATATCATTTATTTTACAAACTTTCTTTGAACAAAAAATCTTTCACATTAATTTATAATTTTTTGATTGAAAAAAAATTCTTTCACATTAATTTATGATATTAGAGATTAATTTAAAATGTTTTGTTTCAATAAAAAAATGTTCCATATTAATTAATTATTTTATAATATTTTGTTTGAAATAAATCATTCTTCCATTAGTAGATTGTACCTTGTTCCAAATTGAAATGTATTGTTCAATTTGATCTTCAATATAACTCTCATTGTCTTCGATAAAATCTTGCAAAGTTAATTTCTCTGTGTCACCCAAATCAACTTTCTGGCGATATCTTTATATTGGGAGAACATAAGATGATTGAATGAATGAGTGTAACTTACTTTATCCCCACATGGTTGGAAAATAACAGTCGTTTTACAAAGGTGTTCTGTTTCATACACCTCATGCCAGCTTACGAGTTACCATGTATGTTACATTTTTTTATGTACGGCTGTTAATTTGGACAACCCATTAGTGACCATTGGGTTGGAGCAATTGCCGTTAAGTGTCTTGCCCAATACGCCCACAATGGTAGTTTGGGTTGGAGCAATTGCCGTTAAGTGTCTTGACACATACGCCCACAATGGTAGCGGCAAAGAGCCTTGAACCCATTACCTCTGGGTTAGAGGCAGCTACCGTGCCGGACAATATATTCGAAAGATGCGAATTCGAAATAGCAAATATGTAACAATTAAGTTGTACCTGGAAATAAACATGTCTTGAACCTTCAATATGTCACAAAGGAATCGAAGCAAGTCAAGATGTTCAACATTGAGCAAAACTTTCAAGATAGATCCTTCACCTGATATTAAAATTACTTTAACAAGGGTTTAAATTTAAACTTTAGAACATACATAAAGATTAATTCATTTTTAACAAGGGTTTAAAACTTAAATAAAGACTAATGAAAACACAATATTAGGAAACTGCGCTTACTTTCAGATAATCACGTATAGTTACTCTCAATTTTCTATAAAATTTATGCCCAAATAGACAAATTGCAAGGTGTGAGCCAAAGTATGGCAGAACAGCTTAAACAATACTACCACACACCATCAGTATAGTCATCAAAGTGGTTGCGTTAACTCACCACCAACAGTTTCATCCACAGCTTCTAACTTCTGTCGAACATTCAGCATGTCAGCATGGATTCGGTAATTCCATAAACTTGGGCTGTTCCAGGGAATCACCCCATCTTCAAGATCACCGTTCAGATTCAATTCGAAAACAATTCTGCTCGTAAACAAGGACAATTTTAGAGAAAGACATTTTGAGAGGAAGTAAAATTAAAAAGGAAAGACATTTTCAAAGGAAGTAAGCTGAAAAAGTAATGACATTTTTACAGAAAGGTAAATGAAATCAAATAGAAAAAAATGGACAAAGTTACTTACTTTTCCAGAGGCCTTTGTGCAAAATCCCCAACTTGCACAATCACAGCTTGAGCTGCATTAATCAACGCATCTGTATTTTGAAAAGCAAGTGAGAAGAATTGTCGTTGGAATGCTTCCTCCCACTGTGTTCGTGCAGCCATGCTTCGTAGTGACAAGATCTGGTTCCCAGCCTGATAAGTGATGAACCATTACTCATCAGTACTTGTTAAATTAGTTCAAAATTTACTTTTTAACTCAAAATTTACTTTTTAATAAAAATAAGAAGAACTTTTATTTGTCTCTTTGATTACAGTAGCGTAGATTTAGAAATATTTTAAACAAAAAGACAGGATATAGCAACAAAACAACAGTTGTTAAAACTCGCTTACAGGTAAAAACATATTTACGTTTAGTTGGAAGATAATAAACGTGGTCGCTACACTTAGCAGACAGACACGCCATTTATTTTAATTAAGTTAAACTTCTAATAGAAACAAAAGTGTGCATTTTATATTGAAAACTTAAGATAAATAAAAATTGAATATTTTTAAGTCCAGAAACAATTAGGTAAAAAACTTACATTGTATGTTCTAAATTTGTGCACAATCTGATGCATCATTATAAAAGCATCATCAATGCTTCTTCCAAGACAAGTAGCAAGATTACGCATATCATTATAAACATGTTGAACAAGGAAATGTTGCGCTTCTTCTTTACTTTTTACTTTCACCATTCTGAAAAAGAGTAAAAATTCATGTAAATATTGTTTTGAAAAAGTTATATTTCACAACTAACCTTTGTATTGTGTCCTTCTCCTTATTTGCAAGCAACATGCATGAATGAAGACAAGCTCGTAAAGCGCATACAGAAAGTTTGGTCAGCTTTCTTTCTTGAGTGGGTAGTTGACACTGTGCTGCATCTTTAAGCAAATACCCAGCTTGTGACGCTTCAGTCAATTCACCAGCTGTGTTACCAGCGTGTAACAAGCCATACTTCTGACCACCAATTTTATTTCCACACTCAGGACATTTGCCCTCTTGGACAGGGTTAGTGCATTCACCGATAAAATAAACATGACCTTCTGGACAGAGATAGGCTTTGGGGGAAGTGTTGTGAGCTCTCTCCAATTTTAATACATCTCGAACTTCGAAAAAGTTGGATGCTGGCATGGTTGGTAAGAAAAGATCAGTATAGTTTTCTGGCTTGTTAACGAGGTCTGCCAAATTCTCCAAAACTCCAACATTGTTACTCAAAACAACAGCTCCAATAAGATTAACCAGCTCAGTGACTTTGTATGCCATTTGTGGTGAAAGCTCTTTGATTTGAAACTCATATTTTTGTTGGGCCAAATTTGACAAGAAATATTGGCTTGCTTTACCAGCCAAATGCGACTGCAGTCGACCTGTAATGTATTGATAAGAAGCTTTTCTCAGTTGGTGTGGTGCACTGCCATGTGCAGTCCATACAGCCAAAGCCAGCATAATCTGGAAAATACTGTCAGGAGCTTGTTGAATTTCATGAATGATCTTTTTGAAAAGATTTGGTAAGTCTTCTTCTTGTGCTATGTCCAAAAACAGAGCCTTTGTTCGAATATAAATATCTCCAGTCAACACCAGGAGATCGGATTGAAGATACAAATTTTCTTCTACAGCATCTTGTGCTGGTAGTAGATTCTGTGGAACCAGTGACTTTCTGTAACCATCATTTTCAATGAGGATATTAAATGCATCCATTCCATATCGTCGACATAATGTTTTGATAATATACTGTTTCATGACAAGGAACTTTGTGTGTTGACAGTTTGCACATACAGCTCCAACAAAAGTAACCATATCTCGATATTCCTTGAATTTTTTGGACTTATCCGTCTTACTTTGCAAATGATAGACACAATTCACAACCACCCTTGAAATAAACTTCAATTTTGCACAAAGATTCAGGTGCTGCACTTGCTTGAAGTTGTTGGCATACTTGCATAGTTCTTTGCATTCATCAAACATTTCAGCTGCGTATGTGGCACTTATCTCCTCTGCTGGGTTCTCCATGGTGGCGCGACTTTGCTGCATATCTTGTATACACTGAGTGTAAATATCCATGATCATTTTCTTATCCAAGACACTTGTCATGCTCGTGAAATGACGATCAAGCTGATTCTGAACTGAGACTGGATTACACCGCAAGAGCAACTGCAAGATGAATGATCGTGCAGTTGGACTCGGGTCTAAGCTTTTGCGAATAGGAGATATATCGTGAGTGGTTTTGTCACATATAACCAACTTTTCCAAAGCCATGGTGATCTTCTCATCAGGTGGTTGATTGAATTCATCTTGGTTTGATAACTCCGGGTTAGGAAAGCAAAGTGTGGACAAGTAGTCTAAGAAGAAGCTTTGGCAAGCAACCTCAAACTGCTTGAGTTCTTTCTTTTGATCATTTTGCAGCTCAATCGGTTTCAGTTCCAGGTTTTCAGAAATCTTTTTTCGACAAATTGGGCAACTTCTCTCTGGACTTTCCACTGGAACACATTTCATGCAAACTAAATGTTTGCAGGGAAGTTTTACAGGTTCTGATAATTTATCCGACCTGCAAACCTTGCATTGTAACTTTTCCCAGGAACAAAGCAATTTCAAATTAATATCCTGTGCACAGCCTTGCAAGGTTTTTGTTAAAATGTTCAAGAATCGATTGTCGGTGAGGTCCTTAATTTTAGTTGCACCAGTCCAAAGCCTTCTTGCTAAAGGGGCCAATGTTGCCAAATATCTTTGAGCAGTTTCAGGTAATGTTGCACTTGGGATAAGTTGATCCAAAAACATTTCAACAAAAACAATTCTTCTCCAACTTTCCTTTAATTCATGTCTTGTTTGCATTAATGGACTAACAAGAATTTTATTAGCAACATGTTTTGTCTTGGATACCTTTTCCTTCCATTCCTTACAAAAATCACCTTTGTCAATTTTCGGAGCACCATTTTCAAGAGCAGTAACAAGTGATTGAAATGCTGATATGTGAACAACAACAGTTTGTTGCTCAGATTGATCTTCTGTCCAACGTTCAACATCATCTATAACTTGAGGTTGAACTTCAAGAATATCTGATAGTTGTTTCAACTCTTCCATTGAATGTACAAATGACATGAACATTTCAAGCAGTACATTTTGATGATGTTGTGCAGCATTTCGTTTTGCAAGCAACAGGGCAAGCATACATTCTGTCACAGCTGCATATTCTTTCTCTGAAGCTGTCATTTTATAAAGAATGTGAACCAGATCGCTTGTGAATAGTTTAATGTTATTAATTGCGTCATGTTCTGTTACTTTCGCAAGTATTGGCTTGAGTGGAGAACCGGAAACTTTCTGAAAGAAACGGTCAATTTTGTCAACATCATCTACTGCAAGTTGGTTAACCATCTTCCATTGTTGAAGCAGTTCATTGATGATTTGTCTGCTAAAGGGAAATTTGCAAGCAAATCCCTTCTGGCAACAAATAACCAAATTTACATTGCTTAAATGCTCTGGCCAAGAAAGACTCTTCTGTATGAACTGACTCTGAAATATTTCAAGCCATAAGTCCAAAAATCCTTCATCTTGCTGGTCGTTACAAATTGAGTCCAAGTTGTTGTCAACATCTGTAACGCTGATAACCTTTGCCATGGCAACTGCAACCAAGCTTTTCAGTTTAAGCCACAAAGTTTTCCTGAAAGTTCCTCCTTCCTGCAATGCTTGAGGAGAACATGCTTCTTGGATCGCCCAATCATCATGCTCCAATTTATCATTTCTTTTTTGCATCAAATAAAAGATGTGTGTCATGACAATTTTTTGAAAACCTTCTGTAACCAGTTTGTTTCCAAACAAAAGCTCCATCAAGATTTTAACACGATTTCTGGTCACAGATGCTTCCTTGTTTTGCAGTTTTGCAATGGCTTGTGGTATGCTCTCCTTTAAAAGTTGATATAAATCAAGTGCAGGTCCATCATACAGGGTGATTGACTGATCCAGATTTTGATTCATAATCTCCGCACTGATTTGCAAAACTTCCAAGACACCAAGTTCCCAGAATTTTGAAGCTGATGCAATAAAGTCTCTTCCTGGTCTCAGTTCATCCACATACACTGACTGACAATCACGACTGTGGAAACTTGTGTATGACTTGTTCGTCCCAGCAATTCCAGTTTGTCGTTCAAGAGTGAAGAGGAAAGCAATGATAATGGATGATTTTACTTCAAGCATTTGTTCTTTTATTTCTTTCACTTTGTTCATTGCGCAATACTTGGCACAAGCGATGAGGTTGCTGTGTTGCTGCACCTGTGGACATTGGACTAGCAAAATAAAAACACTGTCTTCTTGGTTGGCATCACCTGTTGATGCGAATTTAAAGAATTCATCCAATCTTCCGGAATATTCCCTTTCTGTTTGGAACTGTTGTAATGTGAGCAACATGATGCGATTTTGTGGCAACTGTAGATGACTTTCCAGTCTCAGTCTGTCTTGTTCATTGAGTACCTGTGAAAAAGAAGACACTTCAAACACAGATATTGAATCAACAGCTTTGTTTTGGATTTCATTTTGCAGCATGGCAGATAAGTTATCATGCTGTTGTTCTTCCGCATATATTTTGTAGAGTGCACCACTATCTCGCTTTGATTTTGACTTAGGAAGTCGATAAATTGCATCCATAGAAGCGGATTGAAGCAATGCCTTTTTCACTTGTTCAAGCAAAAGAATGTTTTCACGCAGGTGTTCACCATCTTCCATATTAAGAACAACAGTTGCGATTGTATTATGATGATAACCGATAAATGCATCCGGTTCAGTGAAAGACTTTCTTGGGTAGATTGGTAGTGATATTCTGGAAAATTCCGCAACCCATTGAAGTAGCTCATTAACCAATTCCTGCTGCTCTATATTAAGAATGCTTTGCATGTCAAATACATGTTTTTCCAGCCGATTGATCAAAGGAATTGGAAACTCATTGTAAACAATATCTTGCTCCTCAATTACCAGTAATTTAAATCCTTTCGCAACTCTGCACTTGACTCTGTGACCTCCAAGACCAAGATCTATATAGCGCTGATCTGCAAAGGTAACATAGTGCTGGTTAAGTGCGTCATAGAGAGATTCATACAGATCTCTAAGATTGAGTAAAACCACTGCTCTTCCTGATTCCATGCACACTTTGATTCTGTTGATATTTCTACACACTTCAGTGTAATCATGATCCCTGGGGAAGCTTGAACCGAAGATTACTTGAAAATCTTTCACATCTCCCATTACTCGACTTAACAAACTTACTGCAGAATATTGTTTGGTCAGAAGCAGCAAAAATCGACTTTCATTATCTTGATTGAGATTCTCTTGTATTAAAGCTTCTACAGAAATTGTTGGCTTGTACGTTCTTTCATACAGCTGGGAAAGGTGTTTTTCAAATACCTCCCAGGTAGATTGCTCACTGCCACTAAAGTTCCTGATTACCAGTCGTCCAATATCTTTGAACGATAACCTTTCTTTATCAGACAGAATAGCAAACATCATCTTCAATAAACTGTAATAATCTCGAAGCCCAAAAAACTCTTTCTTTTGCTCTTTATAAATTTCCAGATAAGCGGTAGTCAGAGCTTTGACATTTTTGTTCACTTCCCCCATTTTCTCTTTGTCTGATTTAAAAATTGCTTCTGCAGTTTTGAAAAGATCGTCATTGGATGGGTTTCCTCTTGTAACAAATATTCCTCTGTTCATCTTGGCAGGATCAAGTGCCCAGTTTGAGATTCCGACGAAACCAACTTGATTGTGCGGTGGGACTTCCAATCCAACCGTTTCTGTTGATCCAACCTCCAACAAGGGATGTAAAACTTTCAGGGGCATTTTCGGGGAGTCTTCTGCAAGACCTATTTCATCCAAGACAACAACTGCTACATATCGGTCCAGATCTTGGTTCTTCTGCAGCTGAACACACTGATTGAATAACTTTTCTATCCCTACAGCATCAGATACAGTACTGCACTGAAAGGAGAAAAGTTGAATTTGTTTAAGCTTCTGAAAAAATGGATTCTTTGAATTTCCACCTTGCATTGCGTCCGCCACTGTTGTTTTTGCAAGCGATTTAGAACTGCCAGGTTTGCCTACAAGAAACAAAGGGATTCTCATTTCAGCACAAGTAATAATCATGAAGACATTTTCTCTAAGAGCTTCATTGCGAGCGATATCCTTTTCCAGCTCTATCTCGTTAATGAAGACATTCTGGCAGGCAACAATTTCTTGAAGCATGGTTGGAGCATTAATTTTACCTCCTGCTTGAGAAATGGATTGAGTTACTGCTTCTCGATACTCCTGTCTCTCAGGTAATGTGGTGTGGTAGCACATGCCTAGGGCAAGAACTAATGCGCGCAACTCATTGGGAAGTGGATTGGCTCTTTTGTAAAGTTTCTTCTTTTCCTCATCAATTAAAGGACTTAGAGTTTGAAGTTGTTGGTAAAACCATTTATAACTTTTGATGGTTCTCTCTACATCACGGAGGCTTACAAAACTGCAAACATCTGTTTGTTCTCTCATATAGGATTGAGATCTGGTAAGAGCTTTAGTAATGATCGCTAACATGTTTTCACTCAGATCTTTCAACTCCATATTTTCCACATCATTCTGTAACTTAATCACCATTTGGTTGATGTAAATCTCTTCAGTTTCTGCATTGAGTTGTCCAAAGTCCCACACAAGTGGTAGCATACTTGGTGGCAATGATGTGACTCTATAAACCAAGTGACGCAAAGGTATTCCCGCAAATGTTTCTGCAGTGTCTTGTGATTTGACATGAAATCCAAGACCTGACTTTTCCATGGCTGCAATCATTTCATCAGAGTGCTTTTTATAGGGATTACATGCTGCAACAATCTTTAACCCTGTGTCTACAAATGACTTTCCATGTACTGTTCCATCACAAACAACTTCTTTGATTGCATAAATAGCTTCCGTTGTGTTAGCTTCATCAAGAAAGAGAACAGTTTCAAGATTCCCTTCTTCTTTATTCTTTTGTGCCAGGGTAATAGCTTCTCTAACTTTCTCTTGGATAATTCCCACTGTGACCCCACCATGAACTTTCACAACCACCATGTTCTTCACCTTTCTTTCTTTGCTCACTTCCCCAGACTTCAATTTGCTCATGAATTCAACCATCCTTGTCTTCCCACATCCTGTCTCCCCCATGATAACCACAGGAATTCCACATCTGAATCTCATATGTATTGCCAGCATCTTCAGAACATTGTCAGTGGTCAGTTCGTATGTTGGGTCTGGATCAATTACTTTTTTCACCCCAAAAACATTGCATAATGTTGCAAGTTTGTCTTCACGGGATACCAGGTCAAAATTCTGGCTGAGGTTGACTCCTTGTATGCGCAATCCACGGAAGAGCAAGTTAGTCATGATACCTGCTTGAATAGTTTCATATGTTACAGGATGACACAAATCACCTCTGTTGTTGATGTTAAAATGAACAAATGACATTGAGAATCTGTCATCATTAAAGAACATGTATGGATGTAGATTGTTTTCCCATCTTCTTCTAAGTTGGTGAAGCTCCAACAAATCATTTTCTTGATTTCCGACTTGATGTTTGTCTGATAATGAAGGTGTGGCAAAATCCTGGGACATCCTGATCATAAAGCGAACCACAAACTTTTTAAACCCTGCCAAACCAGCATCAAAGTTGAGAGTTGGCCCAACAGCTTCAGCAATGCAGAAATCCGATTTTTCACAATCATTTAGCTGAGTGTTTAAGAAGCGACAGAAATGGCTTAGTTCAAGCCATGACGGCTCCTCAATGCTGCAAAACTTCAACAGAGTTTCAAGAAACTCTAGAGGATTGTTCTTTGGTTGACGGTAAACGAAGTTGTCTAAATCTTCTTGGTGCGAATATTTGTACAAATATTGGTAAGGTCGTTGGTAGGTGGGGCTCATAAGAAGCTCGTTGTCAATCATGACAAGGTTTTCCAGCTCTCTTTGTTCTGTTTTGTTTTCTAGATGACCTTTGACTTCCATTGGGGTTAAGCAAGTTACAGAGGGTAGTAGACGAAGAATGTTGGCGTAAGAAATTGAACCCTAAAATGTTATTATGATTTAGACAAACTTAAAAGAGTGTTAAATAAAACAATGAAAGAATGTAACTTTATCCCCGCTGGGCTGGAAAACAACAGTCGTTATTACACAGATGTTCTGTTTCATACACCTCGTACCAGCTTACGAGTTACCAAATATGCAAATGTAAAACTAAATAAGTGTTAAAACACACACAAAATAAAATATGTCCACTAGCTTTAAAGATGTCACAAGAGTAAATCTGTTTATAAAACAAACTTAAATGTGAAACAAAGAGAATGTTAAATCACAAAAAAATATGCCCTATAAATTTAAAGATGTCACTAAAGTAAATCTACTTGTAAAAAACTTACCCTGGCACGTGGTATAGTGTATTCTATAACATAGAAATGTTGTGGGTGATGACGCCATACTCTTCCAAGACTGCTTGTGATTTTGCCGAGAATAATCAAATCAAACAGGAACTTTTGAACACCGCTTTGAACCTGAAGTAGAATTTTACGGAATATTCTACAACCCATGGCTACAGAATCTCTGTTAACAGCAACTAGCATCGGTAATATAAAAAAGCTTAATATAACATAAACTTTTAATAAAAGTATTTGTGACAATTTATAGATGTACCAATGGTGAATGAATGAAGGTAACTTACTTTATCCTCACATGGCAAAAAAACAACAGTCTTTATAACACGGATGTTTTGTATAATATACCTTGTGCCAGCTTACGAGTTACCAAGTATGTTACTTTGTATGTGATTATTTTTTTTAACTTATAATTTGGGCAACCCATTAGTGACCACTTGGTTGGAGCAATTGCCGTTAAGTGCCTTGCCCAAGGACACATACGCCCACAATGGCAGCAGCGACTAGCCTAGAACCAATTACCTCTGGGTTAGTGACAGACCACTTTGCCACATATAATGTTGATTTTTAACAAAAGTTTTTGTGATATTTTATAGACATACCGAAGGTGTGATGTCAATGTGAACAAAGTGAGGTTCCTTGTTGCAAACTTCTTCCTCTGATTCCAACAAAGACATTACCACATCATCAATGTTGACAGATTTTTCAAGGAATCGAATTGTGGTTGAGTTCCAGTAAACCTCGCCGTGAAAGTTCTTTTCCAGGTCAGATCGACGGCGAGCCACGTACAAAGATTTACCTTAGAAATAATTTATAAAACTTTTGTGGTATTGGGCCGATTCTGATCTAAATCCAGGGTTACATGGTGACACCACATGACCCAATTCTAGCAGAATAGAATAATAAAATTTAAGAATAGCAAATGTTTGTTGAATAGAAATATTCAGAGTTAAATAAACCTTTAAAACCACTTGAACAAGTTTGTAAATTCATTCTATTCTGCATAGGAAATCTTAAAGTGTAGAATTTTGGCAAATTTGCAATTATAACACACTGAACGTGGTCTACTTGAAATACACACCCATTCCTGCCTGCTCAGCAAACACAACTCTAACAGAGCTGTGATCTGTATCAACAGTTGAAGCAGTTTCAACTTCATTCCCAACGACCAAATGTTTCTTCACATATTCCTCAATCTTGATTGGAAGAGATGGAAACTTTGATTCCACTTGATTCTGTGGTAGAAAAAGAAAGTTTATTCAAAACAAGTGAAAACTACAAAAAACTGTTGTCCACTTGATTCTGTGGTAAAAAATTCTTTAAAACAAATGAAAACTACAAAAAACTGTTGTCCACTTAATTTTACGGTAAAAAAAATATTAAAACCCACAAAAACACTACAAAAATTAATTCAAAACAAGTAAAAACTACAAAAATAAATATTAAAACCCACAAAAACACTACAAAAATTAATTCAAAACAAGTGAAAACTACAAAAAAACTATTGTCCACTTGATTCTGTTGACTGTGGTAGAACAAAAAACATTCAAAACAGGTGAAAACCACAAAAATAAATTCAAAACTAGTGAAAACTACAAAAAACTGTTGTCCACTTAATTCTATGGTAGAAAAAAACTTAGTAAGCTCTAATTTATGTTTCTGTTACAAGACATACCTCATCAAAACATGAAGTTATGTAATGTTGCAGGGTGCTTGTCAGAATCACAAGTCTGTATTGTTGGTTTCTATCAGGTTGTTGAACCAACATCTGGAACAAGCGTTCAGTTTCTTGAGATACGTTGAAGGTTAATTGATCAGCACATCCCAAGCAGTAAATCAGTTGATCTGAAATAAATGTTGAATTTAATGTTTATAAGTGTCTGGGTGCATTCAGCCAGTGATAAGTTTTTTAAGTTATTAAATGAAATTGCTTAGACAGATTTTTTGGTAATGGTTACAAATTCCGTACAGATTTTTTTTAGACAGATTTTTTAGTAATGTTTGCATATTTCACAGTTTTAGTTGATCTGAAATACATGTTGAACTAATGTTTATAAGTTTGGTAAAGTTATTCTGAAACTTAGGTGGCCTATATCGCCGGGGCATGTAAGGTAAAAAACATATATCGCTGGGGCATGTAAGGTAAAAAACATATATCGCCGGGGCATGTAAGGTAAAAAACATATATCGCCGGGCATGTAAGGTAAAAAAACTATATCGCCGGGCATGTAAGGTAAAAAAACTATATCGCCGGGCATGTAAGGTAAAAAAACTATATCGCCAGGACATGTATGATAAAAATAGGTTTGTAGAAATTTATCATTCACTCTAGCAGCATTAAGTCTGTAATAGGTTTATTTTTTAATTTTTAAACAATATTGCTTTTCACATTTATTTTTCAAATTTCTATACTTACTGTTAAAACCAGAATCTTGGATTGCTCTCCTGAGCAAGAGTTCCACTTCCTCTGCTGTGGTGGAGTCAGAGCAAATGAGAACTTCATTTGATGAAGGAAGAGCCAACAGTGGAGAGTAAGTATATATAGAAAGAAGGGTTCTCCACATTTCAGCTGACGGACAAATGAGAAGGTTTGGTTGTCCAACGTTTAAATGTTCGGGTAGAACACGATCAAGTATAGATGCTTGTTGTGTAGTTTCACTCAACATTGAAAGAAATTTTCCCATGTGTTCCACACTCATGCAGTTGTTCATGGATGTCACCTGTAAGTCAAATTTGTGATAAATAAAAAGCGTATTATTTTTGTTGTTGTTTTATTACCGCTGTTCCACTAAGGTAACGTTCACACACAGTTTTTACTGTTGTCCCAACGTTGTCTTCATTTTCTGTTTGATCTAAATCTTCTTGGATTCTCTGAATAACTTCTTCAAGTGATAAAGTTGACCGATCATTCACAACACTTTGAACGACATTGATGCGATTTCCATTTGTTTCAAACCCTATCATGAAGAGAACATGTTAAAATCCCAAAATAATTTTTAAAAAACTTAAAAAACACTAGTACATTTTGTCCAAATCTTTATGAAATGGTCTTTAATTTCCTGTTGTTTCAAAAATAAACTTAAATTAAAAGGTTAAAAAAAATAGGAGTGTCATTGATTTTTTTTTAATTTTTTAAGGAGACCACTTTGTAAAAAAGGTATGGGACTCCTGTGTTAGATATTAAACTAAAAGCATGCTGCACAAGCACAGTGAATTTACATAAACAATTTCATCTTACCAACTTCCTCATCAAATTGTCGAGCTAAATCAAGAACCGAATCATCTTCAAATTCATTTTCAAGCGCCCATAAATAACATTCATCTAAATCTAAGTTTCTCACTGACTGAACTGCGGCTTTCGCAATGTTTTGCGTGATTTCCATGTCAACGAGTCGTCTTACCAATTTCTTCTTTTTCTGAGCCTTTGAAACATTGACGTTATCTGAAATCATAAAAAAACTGATAACACTGGACAAAAAAAATTCATTTCAATTTTGCAAAACAATATTTAACTATGTGTTAAAAAAAATATGACAATGAAAAAAAATGTTTGTTTAAGTTTTCAAAAAAATATTTAAAACAGTAAACATAAAATTTCTTGCACCTTCAACAATTGACATTTCATGATCTTCGTTCTCAACTCGTGTTGCATCATCAAGAAGATCAATCAACTCGTCAAAATTAGTTTCCTTTTTCACCGATGTAAGCAGAGCATAGACTTGATCAGGAAAGTCGTTGATATCAGCGCTGTTTGCAAGTTCTTTACACAGATATGTTAGCTGATGTATGTTGAAGTAGTTAAGTTGATAATGTTGACTTCTCTGTTCACTTAGATAAGTTGTCCATCTAAAAAAATCAAAAAATCCTTAGAGGAATCATTTTTAGTCAGGTCTGAATCAATCAGCTAGAAAAATCATTACACAGAAATTGTCCATCTAAAAAAATAAGTTATCCAGCTAAAAAAAATCAACATTTTTCTAGATGAATAATTTCTAATCAGTCCTGAATCAATCAGTCACAATAGTGATGTACTAAACATATTCAGTCTAAGTTTTGTTTAAAACACGTAAGTTGTTCATCTAAACCAAACATTTAAAAAAAAGTTGTGTTGTTTATCTAATTAAATTCAGAAAAATTCTTAGAGGACTAATTTATAATCAGTTCTGCATCAATCAGCTAAAAAAATGATGCACTAAACATATTCAGACTAAGTTTTGTTTAAAAAACATAACTTGTCCATCTAATAAAAACATCTAAAAAAATAAGTTGTCCAACTAAAAAAAATCCTTAGAGGAATATTTTCTAATCAGTTCTAAATCAATCAACTACAATAATGATGTACTAAACATATTCAGACCAAGTTTTGTTTGAAACACATAATTTGTTCATCTAAAAAAGTTAAGTTGTCCAGCTAAAAAAATTCGAAAATTTCTAAGAGGAATGATTTCTAATCAGTTCTGCGTCATTTAGCTACATTAATGATACAATTAACATATTCAGAATAAGTTTTGTTTAAAACACATAAGTTTTCCATCTAAAATGATAAGTTATCCGACTCAAAAAAAAAAATTTTTTAGGGGAATAATTTTTAATCATTTCTGCATCAATCAGCTACAATAATGGTTTACTAAACATATTGAAACTAAGTTTTGTTTAAAACACACTTACGTGTCATGAGCTTCATGAAGAACCTTTGTTAAACTTGTCGTTCCAAGCATAACTTCCTCACTGCTGGATATTGCTGGACTTGTTTCATCAAAAAATACTTCAATACTTACTGCATGGTTTTCTCTTCCTCCAAAACACCTAATCACACAAACAATCAAAGATAGTAATATTATAATCATAATAATAACTTTATTTGTCAATTTGATTACGGTAGAAAAAATTTAGAAATATTTTTAATGAAAAGACAGATTAAAGCGACATAAAACAGTTGTTAACAGTTAAAACCATATTTATATTCAATTGGAAGAAAATAAGCGTGGTCGCTACACCTAGCAGACAAACAAGCCATTTATGTTTAATTATTATTAGGTTAATATTCTAACATAAACGGTGTGCGTAAACACACAACCTGTACAGTCAGCTTTAAAGAGGTGAGATGAGATGTTCAGTTATTTTAAATTGTTCATCATCACATAGTGGGGTAAAAACAGTTGTTACAACACTGGTGTTTCTATTCAAACATTTTATATCCTCTTAAGAGTTACAACACGTATAATTTTCATTTTTTATGTATGGCTGACAATTTAAACACCCCAAGTGAACCCTCGCTGGGGTAATGCCAAAAACATAGGATTCATGGCGTGCTAGCTGCGGGACCTTACCCACATAGAATAGAATAGAACGCTCGAATATAGCAATTACAGTCAACTATGCACAGACACATATTTCCACAATGGTGGATGCAACAAGCCTTAAACTCCTATCGTTTTGGTTAGAGTCGTGCATACTTTGTTCGGCGCCGTGAAAAAGTGGTTAGCACGCCTGCCTCTAACCCAGAGGTAATGGGTTGTCACTGCTACCATTGTGGGGGCGTATGTGTCCTTGGGCAGACACTTAAAAGCAATTGCTCCAACCCATTGGTCACTAATGGGTTTTCCAAATTATCAACTACACATAAAAACTTAACAAAAAATAAAAAAAAGATGTTTTAATGACTGTTGTTTGCCGGCCACGTGAGGATTAAGTAAGTAACATTCATTCATAGCCACTATGTCACAGTGGCATTTGCCACTTAATGGTCCATTTGGAACTTGTTCATTTACCTCACATTTGCCTTCCATTTGCTGAACAGCAGACACCCTGATGTCTTAAGTTGGATGTAAGCTTTAGCAAGGTTTTCAACATTGGATAAAATATCAACAAACATTGAAACATCTTGTTTCCCTTTTTCTGCTTCACCAGCAATTAACATCAACCGTGATTGTAGATCACGAAGTTCACTCAGTGACATGCGTATTTCATCTGTAGATATAAAAAACATGGCCAATAGTTTACAAACACAAACTACAGTTTGAGTACATTTATTTGCTTCAATCCAGTGGTCACTAATGGGTTGTCTAAATTATGAGACATTAATAAAATTTAAAAAAAAAATAATAATCACCTACAAAAGTAACATACATGGTAACTCGTAAGCTGACACGACGTGTATGAAACAGAACACCTGTGTTTAACCTCGGTCTTTTTCCGGCCACGCGAGAATAAAGTAAGTTACATTCATTCATTTATTCATTATTAAATAATGTTATACACACCAATTTCCTTTTCATCTTTTCTGTATTTTGGTATAACAAGTTCAAGGCAATTATCAAGTGAAGGAATTTGTTCTGTTTCTCCACCTATCCTGTAAAGTCCACGCTCGTTTATTTGCTGGGCTCTGGTCAATGACGACTTCTCAACTGATCCATGGAAATCCTTTACAGTTTTCAACCACTCCAAATGCTTTGCTGTTTCTTCCTGTTTGGATAAATAGAACAATATGAACAGATTGTCAAAATGATAATTTAAAGAAAATGTTCCCTCTTACCCATTTCTTAAGCAATCCTTCATCTCTTTGTACATTATTCCACACCATCTCACAAGCTGCCAGAAGCTTCCTCAATCCAGCTTGTTGGGGAAGATCAAATAGAAGAGGAGAGAATCCGATGACAGAACTGAGGAAGCAGGAGACGCGATCAACCTCAATGGGAGTTTCACCAGCTGATATCATGGCAAGATCACTCATCACTTTTACTTCACCAAGATCTAAAGGGAAAAAATCTGTTGCCGACTTTTCCTATTCTAAAATATATTTATACACAAAGTAGCATGCTTGGTAACTTGTAAGCTGGCATGAGGTGTATGAAACAGAACATCAGTGTTTAACGACTGTCGCTTTCTGGCCATGCGAGGAAAAAGTAAGTTACATTCATTCATTTATTCATTTTTTTTAACATCCGAATAATTCAATCTTTTTTCATATCACTTACTTTTCATGTGTTCCCTCAGCCAGTCAATAAGTTGATCCCATTTCAAAAACTTTTCCAAGATCAACAACATTTCAGGATTGATCTTTTGAATTGAACTTGTTATTTTAATGACACGTTCGGTGATTGAATTCAACACTGACTGTTTGTTGTCTCCCAAAGTTTTCTATGAATTGTTTTAAAATAAAACAAGCTTTAATTTTATTTCATAAATATTTCATAAAGATCAAACATAACATAAAAAAAAATTGAAATATACTGTCAACAAAATATTTATACGACACATACTCACCAGTGAAATATTTAATTCGTTAAATTCTCCAACCAAGTTCAGTTTAGTTTTAATGTCATTCAAAATCACAGCATTTCTTCTGTTCTGTTTTAAAGTCAAGTAATTACGAATCTGAGAAATTCTCTGTATAAAATTTGTTGCTGGTTGTGTTCCGGACACTCCTGCATCAATGTTGTGGAACTTAAACAGAGCATCAATTTCTTGCCTAAATTTCTCAAAGGACTCTCTGGAGTAATCCGGCAACAAAACTCCCATGATTGCATCCAATTCAGCAAGCGGAATGGTTCCTTTAAAAATATAATTACATTAGTTGTTTTAGATTTCTATTTTTTTTTTAAATTATATTTGAAAATTTGTATGATGACCGCAACGTTTGATAGTTATTATATATTATCATGTAAGCAGTAATATAATTACTCTTATAAAATACCATTTACATACACATTTTAATTGCAAAAAAAGTAAAATTTAAGGGGATAAAGCCAGTCATCAGCACCAAAATATGTTTACTCATAAAGGTTTTAGCACTATTTGTCATTACGAAGGCGGAATTTGAAGCTTAAAGCCAAGGGAAAAAATGGACATTTGTCACCATAGTAAAGTTTTTACTTCTTATCTAACAACATAATAAAAAATTTTATACAGTTAAAATAAAAGTTAAAATAAAATGAGTCAAGAACCACTTGAAATGTACTTTTGTGTGATGGGAACGAATACAATTACAAGAAACTAAAAATTGGCACAATTTGAACAAGAGTTTTACTTTATAAGTTGTTTATTACCGTCGTTTATTTGAGTGACAATTTGAAGAAGTTGTTGCTTGACTGGTTCCCATATTTGATTGATTGCTTGCTGTACAGTGAACTCAACTTTGGGTTCATCCTCAGCACCAGCATGTTGTGCAACTATTTGTTCGCATATTTCATTCAATTTGTGTTGAAAAAACTTGCTTGACATGATCTATTACATGTTTGAAGGATTAGTGAATTTACAAGTTTTTGAAGGTAAAAAAACACTATAGTTGCAGCCAGTTTTATGAAACACTGTAGTTTTAGTTTATAAGGTTACTTGGGTATTTGTCATCAGGTGCATCATCGCAAGTTCTTCCTCAGTGAGAGAAAAAAACTTGACTTCAGTTTGCTGGTTTAGCTGAACAGGTTGAAACAAACTAAGTTTTCTGCATTTTATCAAAACCGACAGCGGGAAATTCCCCAGTTGAAGTTGACATTGATTATCCAGAACTCTAACATCAACTATAATTCCACCTAAATAATTTAAAAATTGTTACTTTTTAAATAGGGTTGCTGATACAGTTTAATAAAACAAATTTATTTTAATCTACAAAAACTTTGCATTATTTATAAAGGCTTAGGTTATTTGGAGATGTAATAGTATTATGCAAATTAGTGTTTCCCAAACTTTTTTAATAGCATCCCCTTCAACAACAAACAGCCTATCAAAAGTCTCCTTGACAATAAAGTAAAACCAATTCATTTTTTACACCTTGATTGGCATATCCTGGTACAACTGCCCTATTTTACCCTCAGCGTTCCCCAATTGCCAAGTTTATAGCTTGCGCCCACTTTAAGAGCCATTGATGTAAATCAATATAAACAATGGTTTAGTATTAACAACAGGTAAAAGTGTAAAATGATTAAATTTTAATAAAAAAATTTTATAAACCTTTATTTAGTATTGTAAAAAAGTTTAGGAAGATGGAAACAGATTTTTGAACGTTTTTGAAATATTGCAGCTGATTAAATCGTAATTCGATCAAATCGTCCAAGTTAAGTTCCACTTTGTCAATTGGAGTATCTGGGGCCTGATAATTAAAATAAATGCGGTGATTTAGAAAATCACATATTTTATAGGATATATAGTATAAAATAGTTTGTAAAAATAAATTACATTAGATATCATCAAGTTGTAACATTCCATGAAAACCATTTTGACTTGATGCAACTGTTGTAATCTTTCAGTTGAGATATCTCCAGTTTGAGTTGTGAGCACAATCGTTGGGATTGAATCATCAATGTTAGATAGTACTTTTGCAACACCCTTTGTCACTTTTGATCTATTTGAACCTTTAGAAAATTGGATATTTAAGAGACCTGGCACAAAAATACAGTCCAAGCTCTTGACAAT
The DNA here is from genome assembly GCF_009617815.1 of Ciona robusta. Lineage (NCBI taxonomy): Eukaryota > Metazoa > Chordata > Ascidiacea > Phlebobranchia > Cionidae > Ciona > Ciona robusta. The sequence continues at coordinate 4,674,303 of NC_143235.1, forward strand.
TGCACTAGATCTAATTCAGCCTAACGTACTAAATAATTCTGAAGTATTACACAATTTAATTTGGTCACTTACTCAAAATTCGATAAAAGGCTGCAGATGGTTTCCAATCCATAAATTGTAGCAATACATCTTCCATTGTTTTGACGGGAGATTTATTATTAAAAACTCCTTTCCATTGCTTTTTAAATATGGTCATGCAAACGGTAAGTAGTGCAGGCCGGGAAAATATACTTGGAAAATACGAAACTGATTCCTGTAAAAAATAAATAAACACTTAAAAACTGTTATATTTCTAAGGTAGATTCACCAGTTAAACCTTTGTATGTGTAAATTGAGTTTTAAAAATAGGAATTTATAAGGCATTTTAAAATTTTACTGAACTGGTTGGTTTTATATATTAGATTGTTCCAACTAGCTTGCACACCTGTGTCGCCCAGAAGACAATCATTTGAAACTGGAGATTTGTAAAAACTAATTCCACACAATACCTTGTTTAAAAATGGTTTACAAAACCCTAGCAAAAACACTGTGCATAGTCTAAGCTTATAAAAAAACCTTTATGTCAAAAAAACATTCTGATGGCTCATTGCTTGTGCAGCTTTTCCTCAACATCATTTGGTTGATATTTTGGGGGAAGAAAAAGTATTGAACACCATGAATAACTAATTCTAAAAATTAAGAAAATTAAAAATTAATGTAAACATACCGTTAGATCTTTTTCCACATATTGAATTACAATGTCAGTGAAGATTCCTTGAACGTGTTGATTTGGTTTTAAACTTTCAAGTTTTTCTGCATAGAAATCCAAGAGACCATTTGTGTTGTTTCGAAATTTCTACAGTATAAATGATTAATGAAAGTAATTCTTAAATAAAACTACATAAACCATCCGGCATTTACTTTGTACAAAGAATTTCTCATGCACCAGAAACAACTGTCCAACCACTTCTGTTCAAACTCTTGATCCGACCATTTAAACTCCGAGAGCATGTTCCATAACTGTTAAATAACAAAAATATAAAATAATGCAAAGTAAATTTAATAATACATCAATATGATAAACAATGTTACCTCAACTGTAGAAGTATCCAATTTATACTTGTAACTTGTAAATAGCTCGGAATTAAGTTTTAAAATCGCATCTTTACTGGCATATACTTCACCACTCATATGTTCACTTGGATTAAACTGTAGAAAATCAATAAATAGGTTGAGTAAGCATGACTTTACACAAATAAAAGCAAGTAAAGATATAGCTGACTTGTTACAACCGTTATAACCATACTTAAATATTGCAAGAGATAAATTACATATTATAGAACCCGTGAAAAGACAAATTGGAGACAACTATAATATCCGATATAGAAACTAGTGTTTGGACTTGTATATACAAGTATTTTTAAATAGTTCTTGGGTGATTTTGCTGTGATTTTGCTTTAACAATCGTACTGGTAGGCAGTAGCCTGATAGCGTGTAAATAGAAAATAGTTCCAGACCAGCCTGTAAAAATGCATTACTATGTGAATAAACCACGCAGCGTGGGGCTTCTATATATTAAAGCGTCACTGCAAGAGAGGTCTTGTTTCTTGTAAAATTATATATAAGAAAAACATGGCAACAAAATATATCAGTTAAAGCACCAGTACCTCATGTTATATTTTAAATACTACAACAAACCTTAAGAATCTTTTCAGAATAAGTCAATGCATCGTCAAGCACTGTGAGAGTAAAGCAAAGAAATCCAACTTCATGTTTAGAAGGGAGATTAAAATAACAATGAAGGGATTTGACCAGTTTAGGAACTTTTGACAAGAATTGAAGGCGTTCAATAACCTGGTTTTCATCACAAGGCCTAATAATTTAAAATATAAAAATAATTTTATTAAATTGATTTTACTTAATAAACAATAAAATGTTACTAAAAAAATAATTAACTTACGTTTTTATATCATCAGATTTCAAAGCATCTGTAAATCTTTGTGACAGCCAAGTACACAAGGCAATCAACATCTTGTCAGTTATGTACTGCATCGAAATTAATTATCAAAAAAATTAAAACTAATAAGTATTCATTTATTTTATAATATTTTAGTTCTTAATATAGGTACAAACTATTTAAAAAAGGTACAAAAAAATACAGGAAAATAATTGTAGGTATAGGCTACTAAACCAGCATTTAAATTTTGCTTTGATTTTAAGTGTAAAAATAAACCAAACACATATTTTACCTCTTGATTCCGTTGAATTTCATTCCACAGAAAGCAGAGTTTGTTGAAAACTGAGTTGATATCAAAAAGTTGATCCCATTGTTTTGTTAGCAAAAGTTCTGTGACTGTTGACAAGTCTGTGATTTCTTGATACATGATTGCTATCCATGGGAATCTGGCTGACAGTGAAAGTATCTTCTGTGCCATTTGTTTAACATATCTGAAAATAATCACATAAATAATACTAGGTTGCTTCTAAAAGTAAAGTGTGTAATAAAAATGATTTATTTAAAACGGAAACCTGTGTAATAAAAATGATTTATTTAATACGGAAAGTAAAAGTTACCGGTGATTTTCTTTCAATCGAAATTTGACAATAAGATCTTTCCACCGAACATTGTGTGGCAACGTTGGCCTGTTGCTTTCCATACTAGATGTCATTGCAGCTTTGATCATCTGATACAGTGGAAAAACCAACAAGCATTGTGGTGTGATGCATAGTCTCTCAAAAAAGCCATTTATATCAAGTATGCTGGCAGTACCCGATGACCTGGTTCTGAATTATATAGTGTGTCATGGGATTGTATAACACAACAAAACTGATACATGAATTAATATATGCTTACAATAAAATTAAAAAAAAAAAATGCTTTCTGCTCCAAATTACTTTTTGTTATAAATTCAATGAACGTGTAAAAAGTTAACCAGGTTATCCAATATATTTAAAACTGCAATACCTTGGGGACCTGTCAGAAGTGTTCAATATTTTTTCCAAATTAAGACAAATAGTTTCTTTCTGAGTTTCATTTAAATCATGAATGCTGAGACCAGCACAGAAGTCACGAATTAGTGAGAATGGTTCTAATCTTGACTGAGAACGTTGCAATGATAAACCAAGACACAAAAGTCCGAGAACTCTTTTTGATTCTTCTGTTAATTGGTTTGCAATTTCACTTGCAACAAACTGCCCAACAGCATCATGCTGTAATGAAAATAAATTTGTTTAAAGTGTATTTTTCCATATATACATAATACTCTAGATAATCACAGGCAATAAAGTATCACACACCTTTGTTTTCCCATACCGAACATATGCTGTATAGTATACTCCATCCATCAGAAAGCAAACATCATCAGAAACACATCTAAACCATTCAATGTATAGTTTGATCAAATATTCCATAGGGAAACCCCCTTCAGTATCAGATGATGCAAGTTGAAGTGTATTGAAGTTTGGAAAAAGTTTCCAAATATTTTGCTGATATACTGTTTCATATTCATCCCATTTCATTTGGTTCATAGCAATCAAATCATATTGGATGATATGTCCACCTTCTCTATTACCTAAAAATAAGATTGGCAATGTTACTGGCAATGCTTTTTATCTTGAAAATAAACCTAATCAAACTGTACCTAAAAAAAAAATATTCTGGTGATGTGGTCTATTAGTCATTATATAACTATGTTTTTGAAAATACTTAATACAGCTAAGCTCCTATAAAAAAGTTAAGCTCCTATATATATAAACTAATGCCGTACCCAGACTTGATAGGGCAATTACAGTTGTTACAACCTAGGTGTCCTCTGTCATATATACAACTTAATCATGATTACAAGTAAGTAACTTTGTACTTAAGCCATGAATTCATTCAATTATCTTACGATTGTGTAATTGTAATCTTCGGTTAAAAATTTCTTTAAAAGGTAAACACTCCCAGGTGTAGTTATTTCCGTTCCAAACTGCATACTTGTAAATAATTTCATATGTATTGTTTGGTAGCACAACTTCAAACTCAAAATTGCAGGAACTGGAAAAAAATATAATTGATTAAACTTACACATTTATAAAGTACATTATTTTTAACGTTTCTAACTCACACATCATTGTAGTGCATTGGGGAACAGCATTCGTTCATGTTCATGTACAAGCACAGCGTACACCCATCAGGTAATGTAAACCCTCCAACAAACTTTGCTTGAAATTCCAACATAAATTTAACTGAAGAAATAGTAATTGTATAAGTAAGTTCATCAAACAGAAAAGTTAAAAAAAAATATATTATTAATGGTTAATTATAAATACACCAGTTTAGTTTCTTCAACGGCTGTAATAAAAACAACTAAAACTGTGTAACTAATACTGGAACAAGTTGTAAGCTACTAACATGATTTAACAGCGGATCTTCTTTCAGTCCAGTACTTTTCCATGCTGAAGATGCTTTTCTTCACAGGGGAATTAAGTTGAAGAGATGGAGCAGCCACAACAGAAGGTTGCCTTGATGAGGTATTTGGCCCATCTATGTATAATAATAACTTTATTATGATTGATTATTATTTTCTATCAAGACTGGTTACTTTAACAATACTTTAGTTAATTCAGTGGCTGGTACATTAGCCCCCAAAAAAAATTTTTCATATAAAATTTAAAATGTTTATTATATAAAATTTCTTTGTTTATTACTTACCCAAATATTGACTATAAATAGTTATAATGGGTTGAATTTGAAATTGTAAAAGTAATTCAACAAATTAAAACTTTTTCAATGTGAAACATATGTGAAAGAAATGACTTACCCTTTAACACCTTAGCATAAGTTTGTTCATCCTGAGTAAAACAATATTGATGTATAATACGTGCAGTGGTGTAACTAATTATATGCTAGCCTTTAAATCTTACATTTTGTCTTTTTCCAGCCAATTCTTTACTTGGGCATGCAGATGGCAAATTCTAGAAATATAGAAACAAAAAAATGTAAGTTCTAACAAAAATTTAACCTGGCGATTAGCATGTGCACAATCAAAATAAAAAATTGTTACCGCATTATAAATTTTTATTACCCTGTTAAGTTTATCTGATTTTGTTTCCTGTTTTGGTGTTTGGTTGTTTCTCTGTTTCATTTCTTCTAAACAAATAAATTAGTTTGAACTGAGTAGTAATATTGAACTGATAACCATGGCAAGCCAAAATATCAATGCTGACCTACCCTAATGTAATAAACACTTGTCTAAAGCAAAATTAAATAGTTTACCATGAAATTTATCCAATATGCACAACACATTGCATTTGTTACTTTGTAAACACAGAAAAAAGTTTAAAATAAAATTCTAACCTTCCGTTTCCTTAACAGAACCATCAGGTTGATTGTCAGTTTTCTTTATTTTCTAAAATTAATTAATGATTTAAACTTGATTATGAATATGGCCGGCGCCATGGCATAGTGGTTAGCGCGCCTGCCTGTAACCCAGAGGTTATGGGTTCAAGGCTCGCCGTTGCTACCATTGTTGGTGTATGTGTCCTTGGGCAAGACACTTAACGGCAATTGCTCCAACCCAGTGGTCACTAATGGGTTGTCCAAATTATCAGCCATACATAAAAAAATGAAAAAATCCTCAAAAAAATAATTACCCACGAAGTAACATACATGGTAACTGGTAAGCTGGCACGAGGTGTTAAACCTGTGTGATAACGACTGTCGTTTTCCGGCCACGTGAGAATAAAGTAAGTTACATTCATTCATTCATTCGAATAGCTTAACTGGACTACTTACATTTCTGGGTGGAACAGCTGGAGGGCTGACCTTAGAAACAAGTATATAATATTAACCTAAAATATCACTCATACAGGTAGCATTGTACATAAAGAAGACTTTAAAAATAAAAGTTTACTTGCAGTAAAGATTTTATAAAACAAGGATAAATCAGGTACCAATTTAGAAAAATAATAAGGCATAGAAATCAAAATTTAAATAAACCACGAGTAGTGGCTTCCTTTTCTGACAAATCTGGTGTTTTATCAGTTGAACTAGTTTCAAGTGTCTATTTAACAAAGCTGGTTAAGGCCTAATCTCAAACAGAATAGCAATAATTTTATGCCAATCCATACCTTGTCTGATACATATTCTTTGGTTATTGCCCCTTTACTTTTGTTGGTAAGTGGATATGGTGCTTCAACCTAAAATAAAATAGTTTAAATAGCTTTTCGCAACAAAAAACTCAAAATTTACCTTTGGTTTAGAAAACGAATGTTTTATTTTTCCTAACTTCATTCTCTGCTAAAAAATAAAAATAGTTTATAATAATTATTGACATAAATCTTATTATTTGAAGATTGTTTGTATCTTAACATACAGCAATGAACATAAATAATACATCTTCACAATCTCTGTCACAATATTTCATAGATGTTTCAGAGCCCAGTACTTACAAAAAAAGAGCAAAATTTTTTTAATGTGGTTTGGTTGGTAAATTATTTAAATAAACCTAATCCTAAACCTTTGGTGATGATGGAGATAATTCTGTTGGGTTTGATTCTGGTTTCAACATGTTGATTGTTTCTGTGCAATAAGAAAAAGTATGAACCAAACATTTTAAAAATCGGGGCTGTATCAGGACTCGGTCAAAATGTTTGAGTCGTAACATAATAAAAGACTCCACTATTACGAGCAAGTCACTTTCGGACATACAAGAGTGAGGAGGTAATGGGTCAAACCTGGCCTAAATCCCAGGGTCTTAAGGGCTTCACCCATACAGAATAAATAAAATGAACCAGACATTTAACACAATTACAAAATTTTAAAATAAGAAATGTGTATGGGTTTAACATTAACAACCACCCTTTTTAAACAATGCTCTATTCTATAGTTATATACATAGCATGTCATAACAACTGATGTTCTGCTTTTCTCATGATTTTAACTCTTATCATTGAGTTATTGTAATTGTCAAGATAATAGTGTTGTGGTATTAAAGTAGGCGTAGCCCGGCGCCGTGGGAAAGTGGTTAGAGAGGTAATGGGTTCAAGGCTCTTCGCTGCTACCATTGAGGATACAGTAAGAAGTTACATACATACATAGACAAAAATACCACCAAAGTACCTGGATGTAGACCCACGTCAATACGATCTCCTTTTGCAGCCTATTTAGTTCATGAATGGAATTAATTCACAAACAAGACATAATGTACATGAATGAAGCAATGGTACAAAATATTAGTTAAACAAAATATGATAATCAACAATTGTTTTGTACCTAACCCTTGTTTATGTTACAGATTTTATTATTTGTAAAAGTTACAACAAAAAAAGCTTCAGCATCATTACCTCATCACCAATATATGCAATATCATCTGTTGGTTGTTTCTCCTGAAAATATTTATTTATGAGTATAAGTCAGTTTTGTAGTTTTAAGCAATGTAAAAAAGTTATCACGGTTTGTTTAAAGACTTGTAACTGGATAATATTAGATATGGAGCTAAAAAACTTGAGCAGGATTACAAACTGTAATTGTGTCAACTTAACAGTGACTAATCTGTTTTGGAAATTAAACGCTTAACACAAAAACACCAAACATAATATAAATATAATATATATAAAAATAGTTTCAATCTGCAAATTTATCTTGCCGGTAAGCATAAACATGAGATGATAAAATTATAATATCCCTAGAATTGTACCTCAGATAATTGTTGTCCTTTTTCCAAAGAATCACCACTATTTGGTGCCGAGACATCAGTTGCAAGTATATCACTTGAAGTTGTTAAAATGCTGGTTGTGCTGACATCAGGGGGTAAGTTTGTAATCTAAGTTAAAACAATGAAAAACTCAAAGGTGTTTCAAATCCTATATATGCAACTATTATTTTCATTATTTGTAACTTATTAAACTGTCCTAAATGCAACTTATTTTTTTATAAAACACAAAGCAGACATGGCTATATGATATCATTTATCATTACTATCAGTTACCTCATTTTTTGTCAGTTACCTCAGTTAATTTTTGTTCATTTTTTAAAGAATCTCCACCACTTGGTGGCAACATGGAGTCACTTGCAAGTTTAACACTTGCAGTTGTTGAACTTATACTGGATGTGGTGCTGACATTGGGTGGTAATTGTTGAATCTAGGTTAAAACATTGCTTAATCATGCATCATAGTATAAGTATTTGTAATACTATTTAAACATAAGTAAAATTGTACAAGTTATTTACTAGTTAAATGAACAATTGTACTTAGAAAATCTTACAGTGACCGTAACCATGGGATATAAGGAAAATGTATAAACAAAATAACAACACTATTTTCCATACTTGTGGCCTAACATCCATGGCCACGTTATCATAATTCTTTTCCTTTGGGCAAGAGGCAGGAACGGCAGGTTGATATAAATCATCATCTTCATCAATCTGAGAAAATCAATTTTTAATCAATAATTGTTGAACGCATAAAGCAATAGTTGTTGAATGCATTGGGGCTAGATTACTACAAAAAATACAGCTTTAAATATTTTAAAAGAATGAAAATAACTCACTTCGAAAGCATTTGAAGGTCATTTGACTTTATTAAACAATAGAAATGGTTGCTATCAAAAGAGATATCATGTATCTTTTAAACAGTGCCGATACTGAAGTCAAACAAATGTAACATAATACAACATAGTTGTAAGCTTGAATGATGTTTAAATGTAAAAGGGCTCAGTTAAACAAAATCAAAAGTTTAAAATTGGATCAGTTGTAGACAAATGATACTATCATAAAATATTTTAAACAAAACTCACCACTGGTTGGCTGATTGCTGTGTTTACTTCTTCAATTGTGATCACTTCAAATTCATTCTAAAAATAACGGAATGAACAATGAATGTAACTTACTTTATTCTTGCATGGCCGAAAAACAACAGTCATTAAACAAGGGTGTTTTGTTTCATACATCTTGTGTCTTATAAGTTACCATGTATGTAACTTTCTGAGTGATTAGTTTTTTTGGATTTTTTTAATATTGACAACCCATTAGTGACCACTGGGTTGGAGCAATTGTCGTTAAGTGTCTTGCCCAAGGACACATACGCCCACAATGGTAGCAGTGACGAGCCTTGAACTCATTACCTTTGGGTTGAAGTCAGGTGCACTAACCAACTGTGCTATGGCGCAGACAACTTATTTTGGTATTATTATATTTTATGATTTTTTAGGTAAACAGTCTTATTTTAATTTGTTCTATGTCAAATATGAAATAAAAGATATGACAGAGTCGCAGGGTGTGTTACTGCGTAGTGCTTAAAATTTAAGTAACCGATGGTATATATGAACATAAAAGTGAATAAATGTAACCTAATGTAAAGTCTACCAACTAAAATACAAACTGACCGAATTATCTTTTGATAAATCCTCTTTTTTAATGTCATTTGTTTTTGTTTCTTCACCAACAAGCACACCTGTGTGAAAGTTTAATTGTTATTTCTAAAAAGGCTTTTAAAATGCAACAGTTTCCTATATGGAAATTATCTCATGGCTTAACATTTGAAACAAAATCAGCGTCATAGAGGAATGAGGAAATACGTACAGTTTGGTTCCGGTTGAGAGAAGGTATTTGGATCTTGTTTCTGTTGGCCCTGTAACAATGCAACAACAATTCTATTTATGTTGGAGTGAGCACCAGCACAAAGTTTAAAAAATCTTTTTTTTGCATTTTTAGAGCACCAGCAAGTTACACAAATCAGGTAAATGCGTTACAGGCAACCATTTATTTGGGAACTGAATGCAAACAATCCATTTTCAATTTATTAGTAATAGAAATTGAATGTAAATAGAAATAAAAGTAAGAATCACCATTAAAGGTTCTGTGTCTGGAAAGTCAAAAGACCCCACTTGATGTTGTTCAATCTCCATATTCTGTATTTAAAGTTTATAATCAAAGGAACATACCAACGAAAAATCAAAATTTGTGTAATGATAGAAATGCTCAAATGTGATCTAAAGCTACCAACAAAGTTTCGAGATTACAGCTCTGGAAAAAATGACTTCAAAACCGCAAATTTAACCGCTGGAGTTTCATTTTACATTTGGCATGCCCTTTTAAGTTATTAAATCTAACAAATAGGGATTTTTTTTATGGTGAACAAGACTGGGCTTGCAGAACATGATAATGCTGGTAGTAAACCATATATGCACAATGATGTTGTAAGCTATATTCTACATTGCTACTTTTATAATGCACTAGATACGTAGATCATTAACTTTTATTGTTCAAATACTTCCATGACATAAAAATATTTGTTCTTGTAACGGCCAGAAAACACAAGTTAATTACTTTGTTTATAATAATACAAAGATTTTTTTAAGTGTAGCATCAAAGATGATAAGCAATATCTTACAAAACCAGTTAATGATATCTTAAAGTACAACAAACCATAAATTCATTTTGTCTCAAATCACTAACAAACAAAATGTGAAACACTTTGCATATTTAAAATTTTGTTTGATTGATCAAATTTAATTTTTAGTTATACTTTTAGTGGTTAAAGTGGTTTATTTATGTTGAATACAAAAGTTTTTTTTGCTTATAAAACTTGCATACAAATACAAGGTAGTTTAAATATTAACTTTTCCTTTGATATAATAAACCCATTTAATGGCAGCAATAAACCTACTTTAATATACAAGTCCCAGAAAATTTCTTGTTTAAAGGAGTCGCAATTTATTAAAAGTTTACAAATAACACAGAATAGACAGTTTCTCAACCTTAAAATAATCTTTTGATTTTAAAAACAATACGCAACTAAAACGAATATTTTAAATAAACATTCCTTTTTTTTCCAATATGATAAAAATTAATACACGACTGTGATATTACATAAACCTTATTGTAATCTAAAACAAACACTGTTAGATGGTTCTCATTGCAAAATACCAAATTCGCCGCAAACAGATATCAAGTCAGAATAATAGTGTTCCAAGATATATATACATATTTGTATGGCGCCATACATAAAAATATTAATAAAATTAAAAAAAACAATCACCCACAAAGTTGCATGTCATGGTCACTTATAAGCTGGCATGAAGTGTATAAAACAGAATACTCATGTTATAACGACTATCATTTTCAGGCCACGCGAGGACAAAGTAAGTTACATTCATTAATTGTCAAACTGGCCAGTCTTTTATCCAAATGAAAACCAAAACGTTAAACTTATAATTTATTCACACCAACCTCTACATCTTGTTTAGATTCATCATAATCTTGCTTAGAACTTTCCACTCCCTCAGTTTCCATCTTAAAGTTAAACAAATACTTTAAATTTGATTTAAATACATAAAATAAAGATTCCGTAAAAACTTATTTTTTTCAACAAAAGGAAGGAACTGTTATATCAAATAATTTAGCTTTTTTTCACTCATAAAAATTTTGCAGGTTAATTTATTAAGCACAGTGGTTTTATACTTGATTTCTTTTTAAACTTTAACTATCATTAAAATAGTAAAATGATTCAGCTCAGTATGTAAACAAAAAATCAAAAAAACAAGAAGATATTATTAATGGTGGTCTCTTCAGAAAATTTATTTGTTGGATCCTGAAATTTAATCAGAGTTAATACATTCATGTTTAATATTGTCCATTCAATTTCACACTAACAGTGTAACACACTTAAGTATGACTATAAATTATTTGATAAAAACCTGTGTTAGTTTGTAAAAAGGATTTAAAACACAGGTGTTTAATGCACCTAGTGCAAACCAGCGACCTATACATTGTGTGTAACTTAAGGTAATTTTGGTTGGCAAATTAGTAATCTATTAGTGACACTAAGCTTTAACAACTACTGTTGGGCGTTTTACAAAACAACATATTCGCCAACAATACTAGCAAAACCAATATTCAAACTTTCTATGCTATATCTAGCACTGCAGAACAACGTTTAGAGTTCTTGCCTTTTGACCAGAGGATAGCAAGTTCAAGGTTTAATGATGCCAATACTGAGGGTATGTTTGTCTTAAAGCAAGACACTTAAAAATCATGACTCTAACACAGTGGTCTCTAAGAGATTGACCAAATTCAACCCCCAAAAAATAATTGAGTAGATCTACCCACAAAAAATTTGTGACAACTCTAAGCGGATATGATGTGTATTAAATACAACATCCTTGCTATAACTTCAACATTAAAAAAAAACACCGTGTAACAAGAAATTGGAAACATTCATATATTTCTGGTACACACCAAGTACAGTGACAGTGTGTTATGGTGCTGCACTAATCAAGAACACTCAACATGTCAACAATATTTAATTTTCCTACTTTTAAGTTATCAGATTCGGATTCACTTCCACTTTCAGATGGAGATGAAGAACCAGTTGACGGGGAAAGTTTGTTTTTCACTGATGTAACAAACTGCTCACAGTGAGGTGAATGACTTGCAACATTGACAATGTTCAATAACCAGTCAATGCTTGCAGAATTCCTGTTAAATGTTAGAAAATAAAGAAATTGACTCTATCATACAATATCTTAATTTATCTAGCATTTTGTTTTTTAACCTTTAAAAAAAATCAGTTCAAATTTTTTTTTTAGTCTTTTTAAATAAAGAAAAACAAGTGAGAATTATTTTAAGTGGAAACATACATTATGTCCATTGTCAAATTCTCAAAAGAATTTTCAGCTTCATACACAACAATCCTTTCATTTTCTTTCATATCCTCCCAATTTTCAAGCAACCATTGTACATTTAAGTCACCAGAAAAAAGTTTGGAAACAACTTTTTGCAGCTCATTTGCACAAGAAGAACCTGCATGAATAGACAATAAATCACTTCTAAATAAAAATTTAAAAATCAGGAGAATCAAGGCTGAGGTAATGGTTTGAAATAGAACAATTAAACCAAAAAAAGAATCAAGATATGTGCTCAAAAACTGTTTAATGAATTGTAAGTCAAGTTAAGTATCTAGACACTACAAATCCAAATAAGTAAATATTAATTTAAAAATAAAACAGAACCTTTACCTGATCGTTGAACAGCTTTAAGGAGATCTTTCATCCAGGAACCTTTGCATTGTTTTACAAAGTCAACTAGTATATTTTCCACATTCGCATTATTTGCTTTGACTTTTTCATATAGTTCTAAAAAATAAGATAATTTCATGAACTGCATTTTTTAATATGTAACTCAAAAAAATTACTTTTTGATATATGTCCAGATTTCCTCAGTGATTGAGCAAATTTGACAATTTCAGATTCTGTCAAGCAATCATTAAGCATTGGCCCCAATGATAAGCCCAATTCCTTTCCCACAATAGATGCTTCTGTAGACAATTGATGTTGTTGTGAATGTTGTTGTTCTGACCGTTGTAGTATACTTGCACCAGGCATCATGGCAACAGATTCAAGCTCATCATGTCCCATTACCTGACAAAATGTTCAGTAAATTTCAATTTGACACAATTTTCAAAACATATCACTTCAAAATTTGACAAAGACTTGCACTTTATTTATACACCTCTTTATAACAATAACAAAACAAGCTTAAATTTAATAAAGAAGCTACAAAACTAAGCACCTTTGCCACAGGGACCCTCCTAAATTTAACAAAAAACTATCACTAAAGAAACTTAAGTGAAAACAATTCCTGTTTTGGTGATTAACAGATTTGGTTTAAAATGTTTGTTTTTAATTTTGGTTGTTTTCCATTACAAAAGAGTGATTGCTTATTTTGAGTCTTAAAAATCTATTTTTAAAAGCAGAAATACGCATTAGAGTAGGGGTGTGCAACCTGTGGCCCGCGGGCAAATTGCGACCGACAAAAAAAGTTTTTATTTTTTTACTGAATTTGTTTGTTGTGACAATAAATTTATATAGCATTTTTTTCAGAAATTTATAGAGTTTTAAATTTTTGCAAAGAGATAACCCTCTTTAAAATCATAGGATCAAATACAAAAATAAACTATTATTGGTTCATGCAAGCCTATGTTAATAAACGTACGGCCCGCCTTTTTACCCAGTAATGTATACCAGGCCCTCCTGTAATAAAGGTTGCACACTTCTGCATAAGAGGATAAAAACACACAGAATATCTGTTTTCATTGAAAAAAAGTTAAATTTACCGAGAAACTAGAAACAGAGCTGAGTAGTGATGTAGTTGTACTCTCACTGATTATGTTTTGCAGAAGATCAAGGTGAGTTGAAATAACTTTTGAATCGGATTCAGCTGATGCAATGTGATATACAAGACTTACTAACCAGTCATCTTTGCTGAAATCACTGCAATCAAAACAAGTAACAATAAAGTAAAATTCAAATGTTTGTAGAATGCAATTTAGTAGTAATAATCCCAAATTAGAAAACCAATCTCTGAACAGTTGAGTTAAAAAGTAGTTTACACAGACATTTTGTAAATATGATATATATAGGTAGACCTTTCAATTGACATTGCTTAAACAATTTTGTCTTCGTTCATTAATCCTTATTTATTCACTAATTATACAATATTGGATGTTGAAAGTTTTAAAAGTTATTTAGGTAAGTTTTGGTTTCAAAACTAACAGGTAAAATTTAAAGCATGTTGTTCTAAGCATATCCATATAAGAAGGAGGAGCAGCATATGGCAATTTAAAAGGTTACTCATTGATTTGGTGGTTTTATCAAGTTCTAAGTTTTATATAGGTATCTTTAAACTAAAATATTGTATAAATTGTGATCAGATTTGAATATAAATATTATGCACATGATGCAGAAACTTCAGCCAAAAGGAAAGTGTGGGAAAAAACAAAACCAAAATACCTGTGTTAAAGAACAAAAACAGCATAGAGAAATCAGAAGTGTTAATATAAGTAAACTAACATTTCACTTTTTGCCAACATCCAATCCAGTTTTTCTATTTCTTGCCTTCTGTTCAATAGATCTTCCCAAGAACGTAGAACCCATAGCAATGGTTCATTTTGTACTGGGGTAAAACATCGTGCTACAATCTGGGCAAGCTTCACTTCACCTGAAAGCAAGCAAAGAAAGTGTTTGCGTTAATACCACTCCAATTTTAAGTAACACATACAGAAATTTAGTAATTTTATTTTGTAAACAAGTTGTTTCATGATATGGTCCCACAGCGTGGCATTTCATATACCAATAGAAAATGGGAAATAAGTCACCGGTTATACTGTTGTCAAAAATAAAAAATCAGTTGATTGTTTTAAATTAAACATAATACCGAAGAATGTATTGTTACTGGTTACAAAAAGTGTGTGTATCGATCACAATATGTAAATCTGCAGTGTATGCATTAAATAATAATACAATCTCATTGGTCGTAGTCTGTTGGGTATATGTACACACTGAACAGCAAGGCAAGATTAAATGTTTGGTTAAAACATACTTAAAAGTTTAATGAACGAATAGTTAATAATTCATTTGTCTACTAAATTTACAGAACATGATAATAAAACCTTAGAAAGCTACATTTCAAATTTATTTGACATTTGAAACTCCAAGTTACTTAAATTGGCCAATTAAATTGGCCAATTTAAGTTTAGGATAACTCGAAAAAGTCAAACTTGATTTAGGTTAATTTACATTTTAGTTTCATCTGTAATAAAACTGGAGATTCAATAGGCCAGCCTACCTCTTCTATGGTTACAAGGAGAATACACAAACATGTAAAACCAGGCATAGGAATCCAATATGGCATAAGGGAAGCAACAAAAGGTCAATGTTTATTTTGTTAAGTTACAATCGATTTCAATGTTTATTTTGTTGAATTATATTTGAATGCTAAGTATACAAACATAAGCATATATTAGTTTATGTATTTTTTTTATAAATGTTAAACAAATCTGAATCTTTCAATTAAATCCAAAATTAAAAAAGTTATATATATCTATATAAATATAATTTGAATTTGAATTTTTTTTATTTTTTTATACTTTATTTACCAGCATCGGCTAACGAATTCCTGAAAACGAGGCAAAACCCTTCGTTTAGTTGAAATGCGTTGAACAGTTCCCGACAAGAGATGTTTTGTGTTTTTCTATTTGCATACAGTTTATTGTCTGTTGAAATAACAAAGGGGTGTTAAAATATAATTCTGTAAAAGCTTAAACTTAAATTTACTTCTTGTTTTACTACTCGAAGTCAGCTCTAATTTTTTTTTTTTAAATGTCCAAATGATGAAAAATTTACCAATTTGTTTATTATAGTTTAAATAAAAAAGTGAACAATTAATAAACAACTTTGGGAAAGATCATACTTTTTAATTGGAAAGGTGTGCCTACTTCTCAAAATAGAATGACTGGTTTAATGAGATCATTGTTATGGATGTGTGGGAGTAATTTTACCAAGAAGCTTACATCATAATATCCTGTTGTTGGAAGTACACAAGTAACATTCATAATATAATACAATAACCGTTTTCGTCACAACTTGGGAGTAGAGCATAACACATCATGCCAGCTGACTGGTTACAACGTATGTAATTTTGAGGGAGTTTGTTTATTCTGTATGGCCGACTTTAGTGGCCACTAGGTTAAAGCAATTGCCGATAATTGTCTTGTTTAATATCAAGGCACATACGCCCAAAATGTATTTTTGTTATGTGATGGTACACAGAATCAAATTCCAAACATTAATTTATTTTCAGAATTTTAATGTAGAAGTGACATCTAATATGAAAATAAACAAAAGTAGAAATGTTTAACATTTACTACAATTCATAATTCAAATTGCTTTACAGATTTTTTTAAATTTCGAAGCAAAATTTATGAAGAATTGCATTACTACAAAGTTTGATTACCTGTAACAGTGTATCCTTTCAAATATAAAGATTCATTTATCTTGTGTAGAGTTTCATTCTTAAGCCTTGCTGCTTCAAACACAGGAATAAGGAGAGACAAAATTTTATTCAAATCGTCACTTTCCATATTTATCGTTTCATGATCAACAAGGTAATTTAAAATAATACCCTGTAGAAATAGATAAAAAAAATAAAATCTAGCTTTTCATCTGTTTTATAAACATAGTTGCAGAACAGAAGAGATACGAGGGTCATATTCTGCAAACAAAAACCTCTAACCTAAAAGCGGAACTAATACCTTCACAGTGGGGATTCCCCTGCAAATAAAACTCCCGATTACGTCACAAAGCACCAAAGCTTCAATAGTTCATACTTACTGCCATCTAACGGATATTACCGTTTTATTTTTCTAGCCACATGAGTTGATATTTGAAAAGGCAAAAATAAATACAGTTTTGCATGTAATATAACACTTGGTGTTTAAGTACTTCAATGTATTTTAGGTTAGTTTAAAATCTTTATTAATACGACATTTTCCCACAGATTACTTACAATAAGAGAGTGAAGCCCTAATGTATAAGCTAGTATTAAACAAAGTCTATAAAAATCATTATGACTTTTGGTATTAAACATAATGATAATTAAACATTAACGGTCGACTAAACTCGATCAAAACAAGCCAGAAGTAATTAACCAAACGGTTTTTAGTCGTCTTTGGTGACTGAGCGGCAAAAAGTAGAATGTATTTATAAATGTTATTTAACTTATGAGGACTTAATTATGAAGTATGAATATTGAATGAATGAATGAATGAATAGTCGGTAGCATGTGGTGTACTTTGCATGTAAATAAAACCAAAAGTGGGCGATTACTATGTTACTAACGGGTTCCCGATGTATAGCAGTTTACTTGACTCAGCTTTGTAATCATTAATTACTCATTAATTGGAGGATTTTATACACTGTGGTTTATAAGACTATGCTTTTTTAATTAATATTAAAGGTATATTTTAGAATTTAAGGCTTTTAGCGGAGTATACTAAACTACTTTTAGACAAACAAAGAAAAGTAATTGGTAATTACTGGTTAATTAGACGATCATTTGCAGTTATAAAACCATGCTTAGTTCAAAATGTTTTATAGAGGGTAATTAAAGTTTTAGCTAGGCTACATTTTAGATTTAACGTATTTGATTAGCTTTAAATCTAAAAACTTGGTCAAAAATTTATACATGGGACTATACTAAGAAGACGGAAAATTTTTTCCGCTAGAGGCGGTAATATTTAAATTAAAAAATACGGAAAACGAACAAAACAGCACTACAAATTGTTAATAAGTGTAAAACAAATTAATTAAATAATAAAAATACCTTTCTAAATACATAAAACACTAGTAAGAACATATTTCCCACATTAGGTCGGTTATATACGCTCTTTCGTTGTGTTTGCTGTGGTGTAGCAGTTTGCGTGCGGTCGTAAACTCTCTTAGTTTCAATTTTACCGGGTTCGAGTCCCGCACAGTGGAATACTTTTTTTATATTTTTTTTTCAAGTTTTTTTTGTTTGACGAGTTTGGGGTTAGGAGTTGGGGGTTAGTGTTAGGGGTTAGAGGTTAGTGTTAGGGGTTAGGGTTAGGGGTTTATATCTTATGTGTATAAACCGTGAAACTAACTGCTCCCCATAAAATAGAGAAACGAATTTGTCATCGCCTCCTAGCGGAAAAATTTTTCCGTCTTCTCTGTATAGCTCCATGTAAAATTTATAAATATATATTAAGTTGATTTTAGTTAAGAGATTAAAAAATTAAATGCTAGAACGAAGACAAGAATAACAGTTCGACGAAAAAGAATCCACATGACCACTTACGTGCTCAAAAATAGCAATATGCTTGAGAATCAGACACTATTTAGGGAATTTCCCTCGTAACAAAAAAGTCGCGTGGTGTTTAATTTGTAACTATATTGATTGAAACAAACGAATGTAACTTATGTAAACATATTCATATAAATAAATGCTTTATCCTCGTGTGGCCCGGAAACGACAGTCGTTATAACACGGGTGGGTGTTCTGCTTCATACACCTCGTGCCAGCTTACGAGTTACCACGTATGTAAGATCTCAAGATGTAACTTTTTTGGGTAATTGTTTTTTATATTGTATGACAGACAATTTGGACAACCCATTAGTGAACACTGGGTTGGAGCAATTGCCGTCAAGTGTCTTGCCCAGGGTCACACACGCCCACGATGGAGATAGTGTTAAAAGAAACCACATTTTCATTTAAATGAACTAAATCCTCTCGGATTTTCAAACACGTTTTTTAGGATTTAGTTTTTTTAAGTTTGGTACATTTTGCATCTACAGGTTCTTACATTTATTAAGATCTGTGTTTTAACAATGGATGATATTGAAGATGTGGAAAGCAGCAGTGATAGTGAACTTTCAGATTCAGAAGATTCAAATTCCAAAACTAAAGTTTATCTGCCAGGACAAACCCTAAAAGAAGGAGAGCGTTTGGTTGCAGATCAGTCTGCTTATGTATTGTACCATCAAGCACAAACAGGGTCGCCTTGTCTAAGTTTTGATATACTGAGAGATGATTATGGGGATTCAAGAGATGAATATCCACTTACTGCAAACATTGTTGCTGGTACACAAGCACAGTCCGGTAAATCAAATCATGTTATTGTAATGAAAATGTCCAATTTGAACAAGAATAACAAAGCTCCTGGGGTTGAAAGTGATGAGGATAGTGATGATGAGGAGTCAGAGATAAAACCCATGTTGGAGACAGCGATGGTTTTACATCATGGAGGAGTGAACAGAATCAGATGCACCAAAGTAAAGAACCGGAATCTTGCAGCAACTTGGTCAGAGAGGGCTTCAGTTCATATATGGGATCTTACAAGGCTCATTGGAGCTGTGTCAGAGCCATCAAGTGCTGCAGGGTTTATTGCCGAACAAAAGAAACACCCAATACTGCCTGCATTCACTTTTGCTGGGCACATGGATGAAGGATTTGCATTAGATTGGTCACCTTCAGGAAACGGCCAACTTCTTACTGGTGATTGCAAAAGTAATATTCATTTGTGGAAACCTCAAGAAGATGGGACGTGGCATGTTGATCAACGGCCATTTGCTGCTCATTCGGCTTCAGTGGAAGAAGTACAATGGTCACCTAATGAAAGGAGTGTGTTTGCATCTTGCTCTGTTGATAAAACTATCCGAATCTGGGATACTCGTGCCAGCCCATTAAAAGCATGCATGTTAACCACAAAAGCACACGACGCAGATGTCAATGTTATGAATTGGAACAAGAATGATCCTTTTATAGTGTCAGGTGGGGATGATGGCGTGATCAAGGTGTGGGATCTTCGTCAATTTAACAAAGGCAAGGCAATTGCTTCATTTAAACACCACACGTCTCCTATAACTTCAGTAGAATGGCATCCAACAGACAAAAGTATTTTTGCTGCCTGCGGCGGAGACGACCAGTTGACGCAGTGGGATCTTGCAGTTGAATTAGACGAAATTTCAAACGAGAAAAATGACAATTTAAAAGATGTTCCGCCACAGTTGTTGTTCATACATCAAGGGCAGAAAGACATTAAAGAACTTCATTGGCATCCACAGATACCTGGACTTATTATAAGCACAGCTCTTGATGGCTTTAATGTTTTTCGAACAATAAGTGTCTAAATATGACATAGAAATTTTATAATTATCTATATATGACACAGAATTCTTTTACACCTACCGAGTAAAAAACTGAATTAGTTTCCTGCCATCCCAAAAGTTACTAAAGGAGTCTCCCGAGTCTGTGCTGTAAAATTTATTTTACCGTCATATTTACCCTGAATAAATTTTAATAATATCAACAGCATGGTGATATTTCTTCATACCATGTTTGAAAAGTTTACTGTTGTTTTAGAAGTTGGGCAAGAACACGGATTAATGAGAATAAAGCAGATTAAATTGCAATACGAATAAAATTGGGCAGGAAAACTTCAATATATACCAATCGAAAGGCAAGCTAGCGTAAGATGGCTTTGCGAAACTAATATGCGGTAACTGCAATTGGTATTGGGCAATTAATAAGAATCACAAACACTCTATATAAGATTGATCAAAGAAGTTAGACTATGTACAAGTATCAAATGGAAGAACAGTTTAAAAACATAGAAATGCTAAGATGCCTCAAAAATGATTTCAAAACACTGCAAGTAATCAATGTTGGTAGCATGTTGTTTATGAGTTAGGGACATACATAATACTGAAGATTTGGTTTTTATATGATTCTAAACAGTGGAATTATGCTACTATTCGGGTGGTACACTAGAAAATAAGTTGCATTTAATTAACAGAGTACAGTTTTTGGTTGAAAATATGAAAATGTGGATAAAAAGTTGTTCTAAACTACTTGATATTGAGTGCAGATTAAAACGATGTTAGTAACACCTAAAACAAAGCACTTTTAGTAAAAAGTTTGTGAAGTGAATACATTGGTACAAATGGTTTAAATTCAAAATTTACATCTCAAAAAAATAGAAATTAAATATTCATGCTTATTGGAAGAGGTTTGCTTTTGCTTTAAATTCCATCCTTCGCTGTTTCTTCTCTTCCTGTTCTTTCCTTTTCATTTCTTGTTCTTCTCTAATCTCTCTCTCAAATTTGTTCGTCTCTGCTATTTTATCTGCCTAAAATGTTATAAGATAAAAAAATTAATTTGGCAAAGTTATCATTTTGATTTACAACAATTTTGGGGAACAACTGGTTACCATTTTAATCATATTTTAAAACTATACAGATGTTGTAGACTGCAATGTTTCCAAAGTACAATTCTGGCAATCTGTTGTTTGTGCATCAACATATATTAAATATTTATAGCAGGCAATACCAAACCAACTACCAAAACTTGGATATATTTTTATGCAAAACTAACTTTTAACATGTTCCTGTATTTAATTCATTTGTGGTAATCCTGTGTCAAGACTTGACAGAGGGCATTTAAGCGTTTGTAAATGGCTTGCCATGAACTGCTTTTATTCATAAACACATTGCTACACTGGTTAAATGTTTAAGGTATCTGTAAACAAGACAGCCATGGTATGTGAAACACTACTATGTTTTACATGACACTAACATGTTATGTGGCCAGGAGGCATATATGTTGTATAAATTGTTATTGTAGCTTTATACAACAATACATAACAAAGTATAAAACTAGAAAATACCTAAACCTTATAATAAGTTGTTATCGTAATATTATTTAAAAATAGTATTACCTTTGCTTGGAAGAAGTTTTTGGCCCCTTTAACTCCCTCCTCACCGACATTGATTTCCGGCATATCTGCCAAAACTTTCAAACCATCAACTTGAAGCTCGCCACAAGCTGCTTTTCGGAATATAAGAAGAAACTACAAAAAAGAAATAAAAAATTACTTACTACCAGTGTCAAGAAGAAACTACAAAATTAAATAAAAATTGTTTAACTATTACTGTCACTGCACAGCAGCAATCAAAAAGGTATTTTATTTATTAACATGTACAAGTTAAAGTAAACGAACAAAAAAATAAGGTTTACTAAAAAGAGAACCTTACATTTTAACAAACAAAAGAACAAAAGGTTTACTGGAATAGAACCTCACATTTGTGTTGGTTTACTTACTTCACGGAAACTAATCTTTGTGTCCATGTCTTCATCCACCTCTTTGATCATCGCTTTGAGAGCCAAATGAGTCTGAGGTGCCTCCAATTTTTCCATCATCACCTTCAACTCCATGAAGTCGATTACTCCATCACGTGAAGTGTCATACCTGGGTAAACAATAAACATGATGTTTAATTGCATCATTAAAATCAAATTTTACGTAATACAGTTAAAGTGAAAATAATTTCAAAACTTTGTATAGTTTAATTGCGTCATTAAACACATATGTTTCACTTAATACAAAGTGAAAGTGAAATAAATTCAAAAGTTTTATAGTTTCCAAGTAATCAATTGTAAGAAGAGTAGCAAGTACAACTAGTTTCATTATTAAGTAGAAACAAGAATCAGTTACGAGAAAAAGCTTTATGCACGTCATATGTTACATCTAACATTTCCATGAAACTATTAGCGCTTTTACGAATACCACTTTGTTTTGAGTGCATTTAAAGATACATACATTTACATATGATACTTTTTAAGCTAAGTAAAACTAAATGAAGAATATTTTAATTCAATCTACTATTTGTTGATTAATAAATAAAAAAGTTCCGAAAATTTCAGTCCACACAATATAATGCAACACTCAACAACAAAAGCTACTTATTACATGCTACACAAGTATTTGCTACAAAATACCAAGCATACCAATATGTCCTGGAATATATTTTCACTCATGTCTATTAATTTGTCATGTGAGTAGTAATTTAATATGTATGTTGGGGCCAACCTGGTTGAATTAGATTAATGAATCATAAAACGACGTTTGGGGAATAAAAAATACTCATCATAGTAAATGTATAGCATAGGTGCAAGTTACAGGGTGCTAAGGTGGCATGGCCACCCCATAGATTTTCTTTAATTTAAAAAAAATAAAAATTTGGCTGGAAAGTGATGCGTCAAAATCGCGGACACAACAACCTTTTAGTTGCCCGAAACCATTGTGAAATCGTCATATCATTTTAATACCAAGCTAAAATATTACGCGATGCCTTTGGGTTGTAAGCCTTAGCCAAGGTATACTGGAACCAGGTGAGGTCAGAATAAGTGATCACGCAAGAAGTTGCAATCCTTATATCTATAATATCTCATCCATTTGCTATTATTTGCGCACTGGACAATACTTGCCTACTGCGTGTGCTTGCGCAAGGCGGCGCTCTAAACATTTGACGTCATAATGATTATAGATCTAGTACAACTTACAAGTCAAACTTTTTTCTGAAGTTCTTAATTTGTGCACGTGTGAATTCTTTAAACTCAGTGTATGGATTGAAATGTTTTACTGAAGGATTTTGTGAAACCTCCATTCCATCATTTATATTTCCTTGCCTGTACAAAGTAGAAGGTGAATTATATAGGTTTCCAACTTTAAATCAAGTACATATATATAGTATACAGTCAGAGGAACATTAAAACTAGGCAACAAATTATTAAAACTAAAACTCCCACTACTTAAATAGTATTGTCCATGAATTTATCACTGCTGAAACTAATATATAGTAGGGTGGGGGAAGATAAAACAACCTTTTCTTCTATTTTCTCGTCCCATTTGGTAGTAAACAAAAAACATTAAAAGAAATATAAAACCGTATTCCCACAACTCCTTTAGACTGTTGGTAATTGTTCAAAACACGATCAGGATATTCGGATATTATGGTGTCCCACCTTCCCCCAAGGTGTCCCACCTTCCCCCACTCTACCATAAACCACAGAGTAGGTTCTACCTACATCAAAAACATGTATATCATCCACCAACCTTTTTAGTTTATTCGCCAACTCATTATCAGCAGCATCTACAGTGTCTTTCTCACCAGAGTTATATGTTGCAGATTTTGGTTCAATATTTAAAGCTGGAGCGTCGACTTCTCCTTCGTTGATCTCTCTCCTCTTCGCCAATCGGTCAGCAAGCTCAGACATTTTGATTAAATCTTGTAAGTTCTTCAGAAAAATAAACAAGGATTTTCTAAACAACCTGAAAAACAAGTAGCTTGTCATGACATATCGTTATATATAAAACAGAAAAAATATATACATAAAGAAGCATCACATTAGGACCGCTCAAATATTTTACTGGTTACAAACAAACTCATACTCCTATACGATACCTATGTTCTAAGAAATTTTTCGACAAACTATATGCGTCATTTACAACACCATGATACCTGTATGCTATGCAGATGTAATAGTTAGAACTTTATCCTTCTCTTTACTGACTTTAGCATTGACGATATTTTTAAACAATTTTCTAACAAACCAAAGAATCCAAAACCCAAATAACATACATTGTTGGTGACAGTTATACTGTCTGGGGAATATTAGTCAGTCTGCACTATCTGCATCTTAATGATAGCTACTCCCTGTGCCAAATATGGTTGGCAAGGGGTATTTGCATACGCAATATTCATGATTCAACCAAAAGCAGGCGTGCAGCTATTACTTATGTATATGAATCATTAAAGCATCTGGATTCTGATGAAAGCAATGCCTTCTCAGTTCATGACCAGGTAACTGAGTGACATAACCTTATATGGACTTATATCATTTAAAACACAGTTGTATAGCATTAGCATGAATACTTGTCCTGTATAATTTGAAAATACCAATATATGCGTGTTTTAACAATTGTTGTTTAGTCGCTATATCCTGTCTTTTGGTTTAAAATATTTATAAATCTTTGCTACTGTAATTGAGGAAACAAATAAAAAAATATTTTATATTAGTTTATTAAAGAAATATGAAGTACTTAAAGTCTTATCCCCCTCATGTCATCCCTGGATTAGGTCCAACATTCAAACTCACACCTTACAATTTACAGCAAATCTAAACCGAATAAAATATTCATGACGATTAAATAATTTATGACAAAGTTTTACATGAGCCTAGAAACAAACTTTAAATCTCAATCAATTCCCAACGGTTTTAAATTGACTCTGCACATTAACAGTCTACATTAATGGTATTAATGGGGCAATTAAGCAAACATAACAGAACTTCCTCTTTCATTATGTTTGCACAGTGAAACAGCATCAGGAGTTGTTCAACAAACAATAATACTAAGCAATTATTTAGTACGATAATGGCTTGGGCATCTAACAGTATTCATAGTTTTTAAATAAAGCAAGGTATTCAAAGTGTTATAAGCATACAAAATATGGAAATCTAAATTGATCAATCTTATATATAAAACAATATTATAATATTTTATATAAAACAATGTTATAATATTTTATATAAAACAATGCAACGTACAATGTTTTAAATTTATCATTAAAATATAATAATATCCTAAAAATAGAACGTGAAGACAAAAAGAATTAAAGTATTGTTGCATTACTTATAACAAACACCTTTAAAAATCAGTACAAAAACTTTTAATTTCTCACACTACAAACACATCCAGCAATATAAAATACAGTAGTGCATATACTATCATTCTAAACTGTTCGGATTTAACGCGGAAATGGTTATGCATAACCTAATCTGCACCCCACGTATTTATACCAGTTATAGGAGAGTTCCCGGTTATCTCACTTTAGTCCCACGTCACAAAACGCCTACTTTGCAAAGAAGCGTCCTAAGAAACACATCGCAATTAGTGTCTGTTCACCTTTTTTGTAAATTATAGCGGCCATTTGCGATACCTTCTACTGGTGCCACTAAAACAAAATTTAAACCGTGCACTAACTACACTCTGACGGTACTGATTCTGAAATACATTTTAATAATTATATGTTAATAAAAATTATAATATTTATCAAACGCTCAAAATGAGTGCGGTGCACTACCGCCATTTAGCGGTAGGGAAATAACATAAAACTGTCGCAATGTGACGCTAAAGAGCGCTGCGTGCACATATCCAATAATCAACTAACGATTTCTTTAATCGAAAGCGATATTTAAAAGCCATTTTAGAATGTTACTACAGTGTTCACATTTTATTTTAGTGGAACCAGTAGAAGGTATTAATAAAAATGACTGCCATATTTTACGAAAAAGGTGCACACACTGCATAGATTGAGATGTGTTTCTTAGTACACCTTCTTGCGAAGTGGGCGTTTTGTGACGTAAGATTAAAGTGAAATAACCAGGAACTCTATGACGGGTATAAATACGTGGAGTGCAGATCAGGTTATGGATAGGCTAAATATTTCCGTCTAATCGTATATGCACTGCCCTATTTTCTATTGCTTGATGTGTTTGTAGTGTTAGAAACTAAAATTCTCGAAGGTGTTTGTTATAAGTTATGCAACGCAAAGTCAACTATTTTTGTCTTTACATTCTATTTTTAGGATATAGAACAGTGGGGGAGATGGTACGCACATCGGCACATGTTGCCCAATTTTTCCAAATTCAATATATGTTGGATTTTGGGTGATATTACGAATTAATACTTCTATTTCTTTATTATTTGACAACAATTCAAAAATATATATTTTAAAACACACGAGGAGTTATTGAGCGATTCGCACAACAGGTGTCATTTTACAAATTCGATAACCCACAGGGTAAAACGGGACAGTTTAAAATCATTGTTAATTTTGCTAAATAAGTAAGTTTATTGTTAGGAATATAATATATACATTAGGCCATATAACTTTATATACATGGAACTTTAAAACGTTTTTTTTTTATGCCAAGTTAAAGTCATATTGACACCTGCCTATTTTCCTCATGTTTGTATCTCAGTTTTTTACAAAACTAAAACTAGGTTTATAAGACAAAATCAAACTGTACGAATAAGTTATTAGTATGAAACTACGATTCAAGTTTAACCGTTCAAATTCGAAACTACAACATTTCATCGGCTTTACTATGATTTGGCGAGCATTCAATATTAGCAACTTACTATTTCACATTTTTTTATCTGTTCAAAAAATACTGTTCCTATTAAACATATCTGTTTATTATTTAAAAATAGTATTCGGCTTTGACGCGCGCTTTATAAAGCCCCCAGCCTACTATGTTCTAAAATTTAATAATATTTTAGACATTAAACGTTGCATTGTTTTGTATAGAAAATTATAACATTGTTTTATAAAAGATTGATCAAGTTAAGTTTTTATATATTGTATAGTAGAGTGGGGGAAGACGGGACACCTTTTCGTTCTATTTTCTCGTCCCATTTGGTAGTAAACAAAGAACATTTAAAAAAATATAAAACCGTAACCTCAAGACTCCAATAGACCGTTGTTATTTGTTTAAAACACAATAAGAATATTTGGATGTTATGTGCTAAATGTGTCCCATCTTCTCCTACCCTACTATATCATTATAATGCTTTATTGTGTACTGTTTGTCAAACAACACCGGATACCGTTTCAATGCATACAAACATAATAAAAGAGGAAATGGCGTTATGTTTGCAGTTTTACTGTATACAAACATAATAAAAGAGGAAGTGGCGTTACGTTCGCAATCGTGTAATAAATAGCGTCGTTTACCTGCGCGGCAGTTCGCAGTCGTGTAACATAGCTTCGTTTAACGGAGGGCCAGTTCGCAGTCGTGTAACATAGTTTCGTTTAACGGGGCCCAGTTTCCAGTCGTCCAACATAGCGTCGTTTGACAGGGAGGCAGTTCGTGGTCGTATAATGTATAGGAATGTTTAAAAAGGGGGGGGGGGCTTTGATGCGCTGAGGCTTTGATCGTATAAGCCTCGATTGTTAATACTTCAGGTGAACTAGTTTTTCATTATTATATTAACGTATAATGATTTTTTAAAAGAATTCCAGGGCCTTCAGCGGACAGCCTAACTTGTATCGGTTTACTGGTTAACGGTTTCACAAAAATTGTAAATCCACAGCCCCAAATAAGACTCAAATTTTCGCTAGTTATGGTTGTTGCTTGCCATGCATGACGAGTTTATACTTTAGTTTATTTATCCCACTAACATTTTCTTATCCCACCGAATCTTTAAATTTTTATAATAAACTAGTTACTTGCCACGTACGTTTTAATAAGTTTCCAAATAAAAACAGGCGAAGGTGTAGTACTCGTTAACTGATTCCATGCCCGCCAAAACACCTATCCTCGCGCACGCACAAGCAGTCGCTCATACACTCCGGCTGACATTGAAGCTGACGAACGCACGAACCTGTGCCGTCGCGTTAACGTTTTCTCGAATTTTACACTCGCGACGCTAGCCCAAACATACTTATGATATTTCAATTCGTCGGCCTCTGTAACTATCTGGAAATAAGTTACCAAAGACGCACTGTTAACGAACACATTACGTATGACTGCCCTACGTGAACAGAAATATATAATTCTGTAACTGTTAAAAGAAAAACGATATAAAAAAGGGGGTGGGTGGTTCCTTCATCCCCCCTCTAGGTGCGCCACTGACGTGCAGAGTCAATTTAAAACCTTTGTGAAATGATTCAAATTTAATGTTTGTTTCTAGGCCCAAGTGAAACTTTGTCATAAATTATTTAATCGTCATGAATATTTTATTCGGTTTAGATTTGCTGTAAATTTTAAGGTGTAAAGTTTAAATGTTGGACCTAATCCATGAATGACATAGGGAGGGATAAGACTTAAACTACTTTATATTTCTTTAATGAACTAATATACAATAACTTTCTATTTATTTGTTTAATTACAGTAACAAAAATTTATAAATATTTTAACAACAAGACAGGATATAGTGACGCAAAAAAAAGTTTCTAAAACACGTTTGTCACTTACAACTGGCATATATCTGTATTTCTAGATTATACAGAACAAGTGTTCATGTCATTCAAATGGTACAAATCCATATAAGGTTTTGTCACCCAGTTACTTGGTTATGGTATCTGCTAATCTGCATAACAAACAGGCGGTACGGTGTTGTAAAAAATGACGCATTTGGTTTGGCGAAAAAATTCTAAAATATAGGTGTATGAGTTTGTAAACAGTAAAATATTTAGACGGTCCTAATGTGATGCTTCTGTTAGTTTTCCTGTTTGTTATTCAACGACGGGACATGACAATTACTTGTTTTCAACTTTTTCAGGAAGTTTTTGTTTATTTTTCTGAAGCACTTACAAGATCTAATAAAAATGGCTCAGAATTTACCAGGAACTTTAAAAAATTTTAACCCATACACAGAGTTTAAAGAATTCACAATTGCACAAATTAAAGACTTTAGAAAAGCGTTTGACTTGTAAGTTGTAGTGGATCTTTTTATAGTAAACTATGTAGTGTATGTACAATAACACTATAATAAGTATTTCTATATCATATATATGTGTACATCATTTTATGATTCATTTAATCTGATTTAACTAGGTTGACACTAACATAACAATATATTCCCGGACATATTGGTATGCTTGGTATTTTCGTAGCAAATACTTGTGTAGCATGTTATAAGTAGGTTTTGTTGCTTGCTTTAATTGGCAATATACACATTACATACATAACACATGTAAAACTAATTAATATTATAGAGTGTTGCACTATATTGTGTAGACTGAAATTTTCAGGAATTATCTATTGGTCAAAAAATAGTTCATCGAATTAATTTTTTCTTTATTTAATTTTACTCATAGCTATTAACTCAATATAAAAAAAGTAATTGTATCATTATTTGTATGTATCATAACTGAATGCATTCAAATCAAAGTGATACTCTTAAAATGTTATTGATTTCATGGAAATGTTAAACGTATGTAACAGATAACATGCATAAAGCTTTTTCTTGTAACCAATTCTTGTTTCCACTTAATAGTGAAACAAATTGTTCATATAGCTAAAATATAAGATTTAAATGTACGTATCATAAATTAAATGCATTCAAAACAAAGTGACACTCTTAAAACTTTTAGTGTTATGGAAATGGTACATGTAACACATGACTTGCATAAAGCTTTTTTCATAGCCAATTCTTGTTTTTACTTAATAGTGAAACAAATTGTTCTTGCTACTCTTTTTACAATTGATTACTGGGAAATTATAAAACTTTTGAATTTAATTTTACTTTAGCTGTATTAAGTAAAACTTATGTGTTTAATAGCCCATAAGAAACTATAAAAATTGTATGTGTTTGATGGCGCAATTAAACATCATGATCAACCAGGTATGACACTTCACGAGATGGAGTGATCAACCTCATGGAGTTGAAGGTGATGATGGAAAAATTGGAGGCACCTCAGACTCATTTGGCTCTCACTGCAATGATCAAAGAGGTTGATGAAGACATGGACACAGTTATTAACTTCCGTGAAGTAAGTTAAACCAACACAAATGTGAGGTTCTATTCCAGTAAACCTTATTTCTTTTTCTCTTTTACTTTAACTTGTAAACGCTTTTAAATGAAATTCAATTGCTTTTTTGATTGATGTGCAGCTACAGTTGTAGTAAGTAAAATTTATTTATTTTTTTGTAGTTTCTTCTTATATTCCGAAAAGCAGCTTGTGGTGAGCTTCAGGTTGATGGTTTAAAAGTGTTGGCAGAAAAAGTTGGCTCATTATAAAGTATAAGTTTTATATTCTGTTGTGTATTGTTGTAGAAAGCTAAACTAACAAATTAAACAATGTGTGTACCCTTGAACGCATAGCATGTTATTGTCATGTAAAACATAGTAGTACCATGGTTGTCTTATTTACAGATACCTCAAATATTTAACCAGTGTAGCAAGTTGCATGTGTTTATGTATAAAAGCCATTCATAGCAAACCTTTTTAGGGTAATCTATTTGTATTTACCAGAATGCAACTTATCCTAGATTGAATGTTTTTGATAAATAACATTGCTGCATCTTTTGTATATCTTTCTTTTTACGAATTTATTCTTTTACCTAAATCTATGTTTATTACATTAATGCACTTATAGAATTTACAAGTGTGCCCCTGAAACTGTTTGCTGTAAATTACTGATGGAATTTCTTTTTGGGGGTTTTGTTTTTCCATCATGACCCAATTTTCCAGTCAATCTTCTTTAAAGCCGACTCCCCCCATTGTACGGGTCGTGTCTTTACGCACACTTTTGTTTCTATTAGAATTTAAATTTCTAATTCTTCAATAAAATTTCGCAATATTGCTAAATCTTCGCTATCGTATAATCAAAGAGACAAATAAAGGTTATTTAATTATTTCATTGGTTTTTCTCTTACTTTATGTGTCACATATATTGTACAACCGCCTAATTTAACGTTTAACTAAGTTTACGCAAACTATTCTTTTAGGAGATAATGATAATGGTTACTTACTTTATTTATGGTGCCACTCACCAACTTTCTGATAGACAATATGCGTTAATCTATACCTTTCCTAATAAAGCTTTAATAAACGTACCTACACTCTGGACGTGCTCATTCATTAGAGTTCTGCTTTCTTGTTTTGCTCAAACCGCAACGTGATGCCAAATCTGTAGGGTGCTCTACTGCCAGCTACCGGACAGAAATATATTCAACCTATTCCCCATGTCTGTATAAATTGCCAAAAAGAAAAAGGTAAAAGGTATCTCTCTTCCTATGGCGTCTCTTGTCTTGTGTCTGTCTCTTTGAAGTAACTGTAGCGAACCATATGTTGTTTCGTTTTGACTTCTGTTGCCCAGGGTCGTATTTATATAAGCTAACCTGTTTGACTATATTCAGTCACTTACAGTTTGTTGTTTGATAAGAATTAATATTATTATATTTCTGTTTAACTGAACATGGCTGATTCAAATAAAGTTAAAGTTGAAATAGAATATTGGTAAGTTTGTCTTTCTGAAGTTAATTAAAACTGTATGACTATATTATTAACAATAACTATTATTTGTCTTAAAAATCATGTTATAATAAAAAAGACTAAAATTGTGATAAAATCATAAACACTTATTTTTCCAATTACTGTCAAATTAATAAATATAACATCATAATGAATATAACATTACCAATACAGTGGTAGCTGAGGGTATTATGGGCGCTTCATGGACCTCAAAAACGACTTGGAATCTGGATGTCCCAATGCAGTGGTGTCTGGTTTTGTCGGTCGTGAAGGTAATTTGAAATCGAATGTGCTGTTCGTATTTCAGTTGATGGATCTAATGTTCCACACTAAATGTTAGCTTTTGTAAAATGGAAAGTAAAGTGTGGCCTGCCATTAATTCAGAGGTAATTGGTTCAAGGCCAGTCGCTTTTACCATTGTGGGCTTTCGTGGTCAAAACACTCAACAGCTATTGCTCCAACCCAGTGGTCAATAATGGGTTGTCCAAATTATCAGCCACACATAAAAATAACCCCAAATATAATCACCTACAAAGTAACATACTTGGTAACTCGAAATCTGACACGAGGTGTATGAAACAGTACACCTGTGTTATAACAACTGTTGTTTTCCGGCCATCAAACCTCCTTTACAGTATTGTACAAAATATTGTCAAATTAACAATCAGTGTTAAATTATTTACCAGGTTCATTTGAAGTGTCCATAAATGGGAAACAAATATTTTCAAAACTTGAAACTTTTGGATTCCCATACCCAAATGATGTAAGTTTTTTATATGACAAAGTTTGATTCCCAGATCTACCTTAAAACTTAATTATTATATTTTAAACTTTCTATTTGACTTTAGGAATATGAATCCCGTAATAAGATTTAATGCAAAAAGATTTAAATCTCACGGATTCTAAATTCTGTAATGTGCGTCCCTATATATATGACCAACTCTAATGCACAAAGCTACTTTATAAAACTTAATTATTGTATTTTAAACTTTCTATTGGATTTAAAAAATCTAGTGTTACCTATAAATAGGAATGCTATGTAACCTAAAATACATTAAAGTGTAAATTTATCTTATTTTCAGCTTATTGAAGCTATGAAGACAGCTCAGAATGGGGAAGAAGTCGCTGCTATTAATAACAGTCAATCTCCATGCACTATATTATAAATACTTTGTTAAAGTTTTCTTTTTTTTTTGTGTAGTTAAATACATGTGCTGCTTTATCTGTATGCCTTGCACATTAATGAAGGTTTGAATTTAAAGTGGTTAACACCACCGATTCAAACTGGAAACCTGTTGTAAAGGCAGAAAATAAAATACATGTGAAAACCCACAGTTTCATTTTAAAAGCTGGAAGGAAATCGTTACAGCATGATTCCCAAACAGCTGTCTACACAGACACAGGAATTCAATTGGTGCTTGATTTTCAAGTACTTTGTGTACAGTTTTGTACACGTATAATTCACAACACACACGTGTACATATATAATACATAAATTGTTTTATATTTATTTATACATATGAACTACTTTCAAAGAGTTGAATGGACTGCAAGCTCATGTGTACCATACTAATTAAGAAACCAATAATTAACAGTCAAGTGCAACCAACATAACTTTCCACACCACAATGGCTTTGCTAACCTTAAACTTGATCAAATTAATTAGTCCAAAGTTCAGCCACAGAGCTGACTTACCGCAACACAAGATAAAATAGTTACTATTAGATAATTACATGTACTTATTAAAATATAAAGTGAATGTGTTGTCTTTTGCGATCAAATAAATGTTGAATCTGCATTGTTTTGGTATTGCAGTAAAACACAGTTTATGGTTTATGGCCCATTGCCATGGCACGTATGTATTCCTCCTGTAATGCTGCCCTGTGCTCCATCAGCTGCTGCTCATGAGCCACTGCTTGTAAGTGATGTGTTGCTGATAGATATTGCTGTAGAGGGTCAATAGGTCGGCCAGGCATAGTTGGTTGTGGGACAGGCATGGCTGGATTTGGCATGATTGGAGTTGGCCCACGAAAACCTTGTAAGCTTAGCATTTGGTTTGTAACTGATGCTAAAAAATAATTACAAAATCACATTTTAAAATTTACTACTAAATTATATTATATCTCACAGTATGACATTGATTATCGAACAAATATTGTTTTTATAAAGAATTTAATTAAAACGTCACAAGAGCAAACATAACAAAGCATTTTGTAGTATATTACAACACAAGATGTAGGGGCAAAGTCCGTGTACAAAGACTAATCACATATGGTATGTGTTGCGTTTGTTTGAATAGGAATCTAGAACAAACTTACCAGCGTGTAATGGATCTAAACCAGATGCGAGCGCTTGTTGGGATTGTGCTTGTAATGCCATCACTGCATAAGGATGGAGCATGGCCTCGTTGACCCCACCCGGTGGGTGAACCATGTTCAAGGGCATCGGTCCAGCACCAGCATTTGGCTGATGCAAATGTAGATGGGAATGTATGTGTGAATGCTGATGACTGTGAAGTAACTCCATTCGATATTGCTCAATTGCTGCAAGCCTGGTGGGTTGTTACAAATAAGTGGGTTTATAAATTGTACTTTTTGGGGTGCAATATATGTATAGTGTAGTGGGGGAAGACGGGACACCTTTAGCAAATAATATCCAAATATCCCGATCTTGTTTTAGACAATTAACACAGTCTATGGGAGTCGTGAGAATACGGTTTTGTAAAGCTTTGAATGTTATTTATTTACTGCTAAATGGGAATAGAAAATAGAATAAAAAGGTGTTCCATCTTCCCCCTCCCAACTGAACCGTTTTTGCTTGATTTATTACCTTTATTTCTTTATTTGCCAAATACCCATATAAAAATTAATTACAACCATATAACAGATATTTGGTCATTGTTTTAATTGTTTCGTTTATTCAGCACTGAAATACAAATCTCCAAACCTTTCGGAAGAAATTCTTTCATTAGCAGCTTGGTGGGCAGAGAAGTCTGGGTGAATTATTGGAGAAAAACCTGGGATTTGTGGAGATGTTGCTGGCATTCCTACCACTGCTCCTGGGTTCAATAATTTATTAGTCAGATATTTAAATAACACAAATTCCTACTTTTGTTTCCTATGTTTAAATGAATAAATATTTAGATATTTTAGAATGATAATCATATTTTTTAGAGATAATCATATAAATTCTAAACACTGCTCTTGTAATTCAATAATTGAACAATCAGATATTTTAATCACATGTGGAATGAAAGTAAACAATGGGGAAGAAGTAGCTGTTATTAATACCAGTCAATCTCCATGCACTATATTATAAATATTTTGTTAAAGTTTTCTGTTGTGTAGTTGAACACATGTGCTGCTTTATCTGTATTTTTTTATTCTTTTGTGGGTGATTCATTCTTCTTAAGTTTTTTTTTCCTCTGTGTCAAAGACCTGGGATTTAGGCCAGATTTGCCCCATTACCCCAGCACCGGAAAGCTCATTTAGGTCCTTCATGCTACCGTGACACCACATTGCAGTCAGACACATAATTTTTCGCATCATTTTTTTGTTCTGCATTATTTGTCTTGCACAATAATGAAAAACAAACCAACCTGGTGGGTAAGCTTGTCGAAGTTGTTCAATCACTTGAGGGTTGAGACTTTGTACAGCGGAAGGGTGACCGGGCGGAATCGTCACTCCATGATGACTCGTGGATAAATGATCAAGCGATTCAAGCAACTTTAAGTTTTCCAAACCAGGCTTCGGTAATCTTTCCCTCATCTCACGTTCCCGTAATTCGCGCTCTCTTAACTCTCTACCAGCATGCTAATGCAAAAAGTAAAAACTTTGCATAAAATGAATTCAACGAATAATGTGTAATTTTAACGGATGTTTATTCAGGCTAAAGATGGTGTCATTACCCATTTAATATCTTAATGTTCAGTAACATAGAAATTCATAATGCATTTGGTTGCACATAGGAATTTATAATACATTTGGTTGCACATAGGAATTCACAATGCATTTGGTTGCACATAGGAAATTTATAATGCATTTGGTTGCACATAGAAATTTAAAATGCATTTGATTGCACATAGGAATTTATAATACATTTGGTTTTACATAGAAATTCATAATGCATTTGGTTGCACATAGAAATTCATAATGCATTTGGTTGCACATGGAAATTTATAATGCATTTGGTTGCACATAGAAATTCATAATGCATTTGGTTGCACATAGAAATTCATAATGCATTTGGTTTTACATAGAAATTCACAATGCATTTGGTTGCACACAGAAATTCATAATGCATTTGGTTGCCCATAGAAGTTTAAAAATGCATTTGGTTGCACATAGAAATTCATAATGCATTTGGTTGCACATAGAAAATCATAATGCATTTGGTTGCACATAGAAATTCATAATGCATTTGGTTGCACATAGAAATTCACAATGCATTTGGTTGCATTTATTGAATTAAGCAAGAAAAACATAAATATCGAAAAGGGAAATGTTTACCTGGCCAGAGTAAGGATAGAGAGGCATAGCAGACATTGCATCTCTTTGTGCATCGTAAGTGCCAGCATATTGACGTAATGTGCGTAAAGCTGGGGTGCCTGGTCCAAGTGCAGCGTATGAGCTGTGTGATGGTGCAGGCCTGCTGGGAAAGTTACAAACGGATAGATACAGAACTTGAGATGAATTAGAGAATAGATGACATTATTTGTCTTCATATGAATTATACACACATTTTAAGACTGTGTTATTGTATTGATTGGAAATGTTAGTATATGTAACAAATTTTTGTAAGAACGTTAGTGGAAAAGATTTGTCACAATTTGTGTGAAAAGTGTAGAAATGCTCACTAATATAATGTTGATTTTAAAGCAATGTGTAGTTTAATACAAATAAAGGATTTAAAGTATTAAATAGTTTGATACAAATATAGCAGGGAGGGAAAAGATAGGACACCTTAGGGGGTAGATGGGACACCTTACATAAAATATAGATATCCTGATCATGTTTTAAACAGTTAACAATGGGGAATGGAAGTCATGAGGATACAGTTTTATAATTTTTTAAATGTTCTTTACTATCAAATAGGACGAAAAAATATATTTGAAAAGTGTCCCATCTTCCCCCACCCACCCTACTATATAAGGTTTGAAAGTTTGAGTTATTTACCTGTGTGGTTCATAAGGTGTAGAAGTGCATGGAGATGAACGAGGGACAGATTGAACACTGCTTGTCGGTCTTGGGGTGTGCGCATGAGGGTCTTCTCTCTTTGCAGAATTAGGTTCATGAAACTAAAATGTAAAATAAGCTTAAATGCAAAGGTTGCGGAATATTATTAACTTTGTTGAAATTAAAATATTTAAAATAATTTCAAACATGAGTAAATTTACGCCTTTATTTGTAAAGTAATATTAATATTTACTTAAAAGTCAATTACAAATAATAAAGAAAATGAAATTTAAATTAAAAGAACATGTGTGGTCCATTGGGTCCATTGATTGGAGCAAAGTCCATTTAGATGTGTGCCTCAAGCAAACATAGGAACAGCAGGCTGTATTTTAATTCCTAATTACCCTGGTCGATTTTATTCTTCTTTTTATGGTAACCTATTATATATATAATAAGAGCAACCAAAAATTATATAAAAAAAAAACTAAAATTATATAAAAATTTATTGAATTTAAGTACAAATTTTACAATTTATTAATTTAATTAATGCAACCTGAATTAAAAATGACTATCAAACACAGCAGAATACATGACGTTTTATACCAATAAACTAAAGTGTACGTATTCCACCAACCAACCAAGAGACAGATGTTTTGTTTATTATCATACACTTTGTGCTTATTCATTATTCATGTATTGATTTACCTTGGCGGGCCTTGTGTGCTCTCTATCTCTATCGTGTGACGGGCGATGCTGTGGAGTCCTCTGTTGCTGAGGATGTTGGAATCCTCCTGAAGAGTGAGGCTCCGGATGTTTTACTAGCTTGGGTGAAATTTTTACATCTTTCGGAGGTATCCAGATGTAATCAGTACGTGAGCACACACTGTTAGGATAAAATGCAAACCTGAAAGAAAATAAAGTTTAATTTATTATTTATTTACTTACAAAAGTTTTATAATTGTGTAAAACACCCACAGCGCCAAATTCTGCTTAATAATGGCGTCATACAGTGGTGCAATTTATTTTTTATTAAGTCTAGTAACAATCAGAGCTAAATATTAAAATTAGTCTTTGTATATTGTCACAAATTTATGCTGCCATTGCATTGGGTGTTGTTGTTGTCCTTATATTTCGTGCACATTGGTTTCTGAGCCGATTTATATGCTTATCCATAAGGATAATTGCATATCACGGAAGTCGTGGAAGGTAACCGCAATGTCTGGAGCCAGACCAAACACCCCTGCTGCTGCGTATCTAGACGCTGCAGTTATCACGCTGTTCATTTTTGTGTGTCTTTCGTCGTAAAAATGTTGCCTATATTAGCGTGTTGTGGTCACGGGACGAAAAGAGATGACAATATAGAGAATGAATAAATGAATCAATAGAGAAGGAAATATAGTCAAGTGCTGCCTAAGTTATGTTGTTGAAATTACGAGAAACGCGCATAACATTTTAGCTACGGTGATTTAATGTGACTAGTTTCAAGACACCTTCGATGGTTAATTCCAACTAAGAACCCATCCGTCACGCATAAAAACGTTACATATATGTTCTAACAATGTAAATAGTCCATGAAATATCTTACTTTGTCTTTTTACCAAAGAGAATAGTTTCAGGAGAAGAAGGCAATTGTCGATGGTTTCCATGATCATATCGGAAGCTTGGTGGTAAACTCTACAAATGTATGGACTATTAAAACTTATATTGTACTTAAACTAGCACAGTGAATAAAAAAATCACTAAAACATGTAAAATGTTGTAAACATTAACAGGTTTATGTTAATTTTTAACAATTTACAAAGCTTTTACTCCTCCAAAAATAATTTGTTTCCAACCACATTGAAACATCAGGGTAAACTGACACACAACAAAATCAAAAAAAGCCAAACACGATAAAAAAAATGTTAACAGTATTTGATAATTTGAAGTAAATTTCTCACCTCTCCTGCTGGTATAGTTATATGATGTTGAGGTGGAAGATACTCCTCTTCTTCCTCTTCATCAGGATTGATCTCAGGATGCGGGGGATTGAAAGATGAAGGTTTCGGTCTTAAAAAGTTTGAAATACTTGTTTACATCAACATTATATAATGCTATTGCTAATTAAGCTATACATTTTTCGATTTTACCAGTTTCGGTCTTGAAATAAAGGTTTGAAATTATTTGTTATGTAGCATTATTATTATATAATGTTTGTTAATTAGGCTATATTTTTCATGATTTTACCCCCTTGATTTGTTTTGTTTTTGTAATTGTTTTGATTGCCATTGATGTCCTATGTTTAATTTGTTCCATGAACATGTTACTTTAGAATGATATATTTAAATTTCCACACAAAAAAAACCATGTTTAGCCACAAAAACAGAATATCTTATGTGTTCTATTCTTATCTATGTGTGTGAGGTCATGCTGCATGGCATGGTTATATGTTACTAATACCAATTATTTGAACAAAGACTTTACTTACTGATTGTTAACAGCAGTTGGCAGCGGAGATGATTGATGATAAAGTGATTGGGTTCGAGCAGCAGGAGTGGGCGATATATTTCTTGAACCACTTGGTAGCAAAGCTGTAAAACAAAAGATATTCGTATGATAATATTGTTAACGAAAAAAAACAAAGTATTTTAATGGTAGCTCCCAGAAAAAAATTGCAGCTACTAAAACTACTGTCAATCGTCAATCCCAGCTACTAAAAATAAAGCATTTAAGGGTAGCTCTAAAATTATTACCAATTTGCATGTTAGACTTCTTATAGTTGTTTTGTATATGAAGTTACAGTTTTTTATTAAATTAACAGTCACTAACCTAAATAAACATATCCGACTGCAAAACTACTGCCAATAGCAGCCACTACAATTAATATATATTATAAAAAAAAACTAATTCAACTTCCGCAAAATGTTTAAAATGTTATTGAAATGCAATCCCAAGTTTTGGAACATCTGGGCTAACAAACAGTCACAGATAGAAACTTTTGCAATAACAAAGCTTAATTTCAATTTCAATTGCCTCAATATTTTATACTTGAAAAAATCACCACTTTTTTGACACACTTATTGATGCACAGAGTTGATACAATCTTTTGCAATAACACAGCTTGATTTTAATTTCGGCACTTCATACTTATAAAAATCACCCCTTTTTTACACACTGATAAAATTATTAACACACAAAATTCTGCTTTAGGTGTTTATACTTATAACTTTCACCTTTTTTTACACATTGATAAACTTTTTAACACACAAAATTCTGCTTTAGTACTTCATACTTATAATTTTCACTTCTTTTTTACTAGTGACAAACTTATTAACGCACAAAAATAACAGAATCTCCTACCTTGGCCCATGGCACCATCACTATGGAAATGATGACCATCTGGTGTGGGTATGTGGTCCATAGGACTCCCCAACACAGGTGGTGTACCAAAATGTGCTTGGCTTACTGGTGTGCCTTTGTATGGCGAATTTACTTCCATCTTACATTGAACTTCGGATGGTTTGTCTTGCTCTGATGATTGCTGTATCTGCGTAAAAAGAGGTAAAAGTCATATTAAAATGAAATTACAAAGTATTTTGTAAAAAAAGAATTATTGCGTAAATTACAAAATATCTGCGTAAAATAAGATAAAAGCCATATAAAAATAATATGTAAGTTACAAAATATTACAACAATATTACACCAAAGAATCTGGGGCTAAAAAATGTAACAAACAAAAGTCAAGTCCAGTCAATTGTTATTTAAGAGATATATATTTCGCATAAATATCATCGTCGGTCTCTTATTTAAATAGAATTTTTATTCTACATTCTCGTAGCACCAGATCCTTACTATATATTCCACTAAACAAGAATCGTTCGAGCATATTGATATTAGCATCAGATCAGAGTAAGATTCACGAAATTTATTACAAGTTATAATACTTTAAACTTAGATTTAGAGCTATACGCTACTATGAGTAAAATATTTGTTATTACAAATATTAACTAACCCCATGTAAAAATAACTCTAAAACACCTAAGAATATTTAAATGATAAATAGAGAGTAGGGTGGGGGAAGTTGGGACACCTTTTCATTCTATTTTCTGGTCCGTTTTGATAGTAAAAAGAACCGTTTAAAGATTTATAAAACCGTATCCTTACAACCCTCAAACCACATAGTTAATAGAAAAAACACAATCAGGATATTTGAATATTATCCAAACCTTGGGTGGCTTATATAAAGGAGTCCTAACCTCTCCCACCCTACTGTATATGAAATTTCCTAGACTTCCCCTATACATTACCTTGGTGTATGCTGATGTAGTTGAACTAGCAGATGTAGGTAGATTTTGCATTGGAAGTTTTTGTGTTTTAAGCGAAGATTGATCATTCTGAAGCTGTATGATCTTCGTTTTGTCACCATTCTTCAGATCTGTGTGGCCAGCCTTATCATTCTGGTGGTTTAAAACTAAGGCTTTGCTTTCATTTGGTGGTTGGGTGTGAAACTGTGTTGGTTGTTGTTGTTGTCTGGTTGATTGGGTTAAGTCTTGTGGTTGGTTTGTTGCCAAGTTTGTTTCGGTGGATTCCTTTAAATTATCGGACGCAGATTGATTTTCAGATTCAGATGTTTTATTTTTATCTGATGGATCTCTGAAATAAAATAAACAAATACAATATTAGAAACTATTTACTAGTACTTTACTCAGTTTACAAAAAAAATCAATCAAAATATATTTACCCTGTGTTCCATGTCAGAGTTGATTTTACATCTTCAGTTTTTATCTAAATCAAAAAAGTAATATTTTAGAAAAAAAATATAGAAGAACAAAAAGGGTTGCTAATTAGGAATTTTTAGACACTTATGATTTGTCTTAAGATAATGCTCAGTTATAAATATTGCATTGAATGTAAACAATTAGTTAGACTTAAGTTACATTTCGGACCTACCACTTAAATTACTTTTGCTTTTTAAATTCATGAATATATTATGGTTTGATTTTAGACACGAGAAAAGACTTTAGTTGCGAGTGTTGACAATTAAGATAACTGTTTTTTTATTTTGTAACATAAATGCAGTGTTATTTATAATGATTTTGGCTTTTATAATACTTTCAGATGAATATCTAATTTTAGGTGTATAAAATAATTTTTTGGGGTTAGTTCCAATACATCATAATAACCAATTGCCCATTAAACAGCAATCTTTATTTTTATATGTTTCGGTTTAACATGATCCCTACCTCCGGTTTAATTCTCTTCACATCTTCATGTTGATCCCCCGCATCCACCCCATTCATCTTCCATTGCCTCTTTGATGACTTCT
Organism: Ciona robusta; assembly: GCF_009617815.1. NCBI lineage: Eukaryota > Metazoa > Chordata > Ascidiacea > Phlebobranchia > Cionidae > Ciona > Ciona robusta. The sequence goes on from NC_143235.1 coordinate 4,716,925, forward strand.
GAGAAGATAACAAACACAAAATGAATACTTTTGTCTTAAATTATATTTTTGGTTTTGGAAATGAACTTGCAATGTACTGGAAAACACTTTACAATAAAAAAACTTTTATAAAAAACTTTACAGAAAAACCTTTTTATAAAAAAATTAATTAAAAGAACAAACATGTGTATTCAATAACCAATATTTTCGACAAAGTTTAATGCCTTCAATCATCTGAGGTTATGAACGCCCACTAAAATCACCATCTTGAATTATAATACAACTTTTTAATTTCATAGTCATCATTTTTTATGATTAACACTTTCGGCGCCGCACTTATTTGAACAATCGGACACTGGGTGCCGCACGAATTTTGGATTTTATTAAATTTTAAATAAGCCATGAGTTGCAATTGAAAGTTGCAAATTATACAACAGTAAGCAATAGGAATCCAAGAAACAGTGACATATCCATGTTATCCCGTTTGTGTGGACGTATAACATCACTACCAATGTATCCATAATTTCACTTTTCTTCAGAGCCGTAAGAATAAGAATTGGACAAAACAAAACTTCACAGCATCATAACTGTAATGATCAGACACTAAATCATTGAAGTTTGAACCATTATCCGTAATTATTCCAGCAGTGGCAGCAGTGAAAACATTGTAAACTAGTAATATTGCGTAAAATATACTTGAAATCGTCAGAAACAGCTGATCGCAGAGTCACAAGCTAATTGGTCAAAAATAACGTAATCTCAAAGCAGACGTTCGCATTTAGTCTCAATGCAGCCTAGATCGAGCGTACGTATATATACGTGGTTTACTATTAGTTTAAATGCAACGCGGCAGTCGTAACAATGAAAAAATGGTAAAACGTATATATCTTGTGATGGCACCGCGAACCATTGTTACTTAAACGTATATATACGTAGATTGGCGCCGAAAGTGTTAAAGTAAAATTACACATCAGTTCCCCCCAAAAAAACAATTTTTATGATGATATTGAATAAATAAAAAAAGAATGAAACTCGGTGTATCCTTGCGAGGGGCGAAAAACGACAGTCGTTATTAAATATCTAATATGCATGAAAAGCTTTAGACAAACTTTAATTGTTGCGGTAGTGGGTGCGACATATTACAATTTATCTAATCAACAAACAGTGAGAAAGAAAATGACCGACCGTATTGATACTTGGCTGGTGGTCCTCACTCAGCTTTTCTTTGATTGGTTTAAACATGAAAGGAGGAGGAACTTTAGCAACTGACTCCATGAACATCGGAGACATCGGAGTAGCAGGGTCCTCTTCCATCTCCTAAGAATAAAAGTTTTTAAAAAAAATAATACCAATAAAAAAGTTTTAGAGTAATAAAAAAATAAAAATTTTGAGGTCAGTAAAAAAAAGTTTAACATTTTTAAACCCTGTTCTATAAGTATCTTATACCAAAGTAGTTCTTTTCAATATGGGTAGAAAAACGAATTAATATTATTTTTCTTTTTGTTTTAATTAGTAGTTATTTTTAACAATTGATAATATGAAATGTATAACCGAATGAGGTAATAAAACATAGCAGGACCTAATCCCTGTCATGCCTTATCATAAGATCTCACTAATATAGAATAGAATTTCTGATTTTTTGCTCTTTAAGATGTGGGGATAAGCATAGATAAGTTATGTATTCAAATTAGGCATTCAATATTATAATTGTAATTTTGATATAATTGTGTGGAAATTTACAATCTAGATAAACAAAAAGTAAAGTTTTTGGTAAAGGAGTATTAGTGAGAATTGCATTTTAGTAACAATATATTATTAAAATGTAAGAACACACAATAACAGGTTTGTTTGTAGTGTTTTTTACTTAGTCGGAAATTTATCGTTAAAGAGCAACAAACCATGCAGCTGATTTTAATAAAGATCTTATAAAATATGCAGCACACCTCAATAGATAAGCTGTTATCAAAGTTAACATCCACACGTTTATTGTGTCCATATTTCTTGAAAGAAACCAAACATTCCATACATAAACGTAAACCTTCGCTGCCATACACACTCCAATCATCAGATGCTGAAAAGTAATTGTAAAATTTGTAACATTGCAAAATTTCAAATTTGTAACAAAATTTGTAACATTGCAAAATTTCAAATTTGTAACATTGCAAAATTTCAAAATTTGTAACATTGCAAAATTTGTAACAAACAAGGGGTAATAGGTTATTATATTAACATTTAAGTAATGGGTGTTCAAACTTTACAGATTGGTCGCACCTTTTATCACAGTTTGAGACTAAGTTTGTTAAGGAACAAACTGCAATGGATCATTATTTAACATTTAAGTAATTGGTTTTCAAACTTTATAGATTAATTGCACATTTGTACCACAGTTTAAGAAAATCTAGTATTAAGGGTTTTAAAAAACTAAAACCTTATTAATTTCACATTTCATAAATCATAACCATAAACAAAGGATAGATTATTGGAATAAATGCATTGATGACACTGACAACCAATTCATTTAGATTAAGATAGAGTAATTTAATGGTTAACTTGAAGTGTACAATACATGTTAAACATTATCTATCAAAAACTAAATAACACAGTAATCTTAATTAGCATAACCACCATGTTACATACATATAAGCAGTGGCGCAGCCAGATGGGTTAGGGGGTCACGACCCCTCTATTTTAAACCCCCCAAAAAAATAAAAAAAATAAAATAAAAAATTGTTTTGAAACCCCTCCCCTTATTTTTTTTCTGGCTGTGCCACTGCATATAAGTAATGTTCCGGCCACAAAATTGAGATAATATAGTCTTTAATATCTGGTAATCAGCATTAACATAAAGCACTAATCATGATATGGATTAAGGATTATCTCGTATTAAAAGAACTTAAAAGGAAATCCAAGCATTAAGCATCACACACACACTATGGATTAAGTCTGTATTAAACATGGTATTTAACTTAATTAAAAAATATTCCGACAAACAGAGATTTATCAGAATAAAATATACTACAATCTAGAAACCATTTTCCAGTATTTTTTTATCAGCCAGTTCAATCTTTTGTAAACTGTAAAGTTTACCAAAATGATAAAACAAATGGTATTACAGAAATTAATTTAAAATTATTTTGATAACAGGGAACTTATTTTCAGAATAAAAGATACTTAGATCCAGAAACCATTTTTCAGTATTTTATTTTTATCTGCTAGTTTACCCTTATGTAAAGGTTATCAAAAAAAACAAACAAATGGTATGGCTGTACTTGGTGTACTGTCATAATGTTTTGTGTAATTTGATAAGAGGTATTTTGTAGATTGAATAATTTGTAGACAAGGAATATTTTTAACAGCTTACTTGTAGTTTGACAATGATGACAAACTTTCTTCCGTGTTTCATCATCATCTGTTTCAGATTCCAGTTCACTTGAAGTTTCACCTCCTATACAATATTATTTAACTTCATTTCTTTAGGTGGTTTGGTTTTATGCTCCAACCCAGTGGTCACTAATGGGTAGCCCAATAGTCAGTCATACAGCCACATATCCCCCACATAGTTGCACATGTGTTAACTCGAAAGCGGGCACTTTCGCTGCCTTTCCATGCAAAGGTAAAAAAAGCATCAATCATTTATTTAGGAATACGAGACGCTGCAGAAGTACATTGACTGCATTGCGAATAGCATGTTAATCATGTCTTTTTTTCGTACAAAAAGCAGTCTGGGCATTGGGGTAATGAGCCAAATCTTGTCTAAACCCTGGATTCCAAAATACCTTACCAACATAGAAAAGACTCTTACCCCATTAAAAAATGTATGTATGTATTCCGACCAAACTGTCCTAATTCTTTTATATTATATTTTTATCAATATGTAAATCAATCAATTTATCATTGAAATTTGGTATTCGGGTGTTGGGGTAATGGGCAAAATCTGGTCTAAATCCCAAGCCTTTGACGAGGACTTTACCCATAAAGAATAAAAAGCAAGCATACAAATTAAAAATATTATATTTTTGGAAAGCACGCTTAAATTTTATATTCTGTCATACAAACATACTATTGACAGCTTGCAAACATTACATATCCGTAATCACACCTGTTTCAACAACTGGTGCGTTCTTTGGATTTCTTCTTAAAGCTGCCTGACGTCGACTCTTATTCTGAGGTTGAATCATCAAGTTTTCCTGAACTTTTTTCCAAAGATAATAAAACTCAACCAGATCCGCCTGTGTAATGCAAACTATTGATTGACAGTTGACCCACATATACAACTGAGTGTATTTAAATCAAGTATGATATAGTTTATTTAAATGCGAGTATATAGTAGGGTGGGGGAAGATGTGACACCTTTAGCATGTAATATATATCCCAATATTCTGATCATGTTTTAAACAATTTACTATGAGAGTCCCGTAAATATGGTTTTATAATTCTTAAAATCTTCTTTGTTTAATGTTTATTACCATATAGAACGTGTAAATACAATGAAAAGTGTTTCATTTCCCCCAACCTACTATATTATGAATAAGCTAATAACTTTTAACTTACAGTTTGCATATTTGGAAGAAGGTCTTTACGAATTTTATAAAAATTCTTTCCATTTTGCCTCAGACCTTTCTGGAATCGTTTCTTGAAGAAAATAGAAATCACATTCATTACCAAAAAATATTGGTTTTATTACTCCTTTTAATAAAAAATTAACCATTCTAATAAAAAATATTATAAAGTTATTATGACGCTTTCCTGGGGACCTTCCAACATTTAACATGAAATGTTCTAAATAAGTTTCTACCATTTTAGATTTGATATTAACATTTTTTTAAATATTTCCACCATGTGACAAAGTAACTTAATCAAAAAACAGTATTTCCTGATACCAGCTATGGTTATGTATTGTTACATGAACTGCAACTCACAACTTGGTCCTCTGTCCATTTTCTTTCAATGGTCAGTGGTAAAGGACTTTTCACCAACACTTGCAACGCCACTCGTGCGTCACCCTTGTTTTGGAAGAGCTAAAAATACATTGGACATTTCAGAAAACAGATAAGCAAGTATTTATGGAGTCTCACATAAACTGTATTGTTGTAAATGCAGAAGTGTAATGTAATGCATTTTAAAATACATGTAATGCAAAAAATGTAATGTATTTTAAAATAAATGAAATGCAAAAAATGTAATGTATTTTAAAATACAAACAATGCAAAATTGCAATGTTATTTATTTAAAAATACAAATATTGCAAAAAATTAATCTTATGTTAAAATACGGGTTATGCAGAAATGTAATGTATTTTAAAGTACATGTAATGCGAAAAATGTAATGTTATGTTAGTGCACATGTGGATTAGAATACATTATAGGAAACAAGCAGAATATTCATGCAAACAGCAACCCAATGTTGACATTTAGTTTTTTCTTTGAGCGCATACAAATAGATCACTGTGTAATGGAATGCATGAATTATACATTTTAAATTGCCTTGTAACTACAATGGTTGACATTATGCAAGTCAAACACTAATAAATATATTTGTATGCCGACAATGACAGAAACCTTTTATTAAGATTTAGAATTTGGCATAAACTAGTGCGAGTACAAAAACAAAATATGAACTATATATAAAGGCAGGGCTTTTAATGAATCATGAACAAAGAAAAATTAATATAAATTACAAACAGCACTGCCAGATATATAATGCTAGTTGTGTACAGCAAGTGAAGCAAAATCATTTTAATTTATTTTTAAAGTCTGTTTATGCAAATGAGTATTTACGCACACTTTTGTTTTTATTAGAAGACTGCTTAGATATAATTAATCACAAATGGCTTGTTTGTTTGCTAGGTATAGCGACCACGCTTTTTTTCCAATTAAATGTAAATATGTTTTTAATTGTAAGCGTGTTTTAACAACTGTTGTTTTGTTGCTATATCCTGTCTTTTACGTTAACCAAATGACAAATAAAGTTATTATTATTTTTATATTATTATGAGTACAAACGAATGATATTAAATAAAAACAAAAGAACATACCACATTCAAAGCATTTATTGTTGTATCATCTCTTGAAGCGATAATGCAGCCTTCTTCAGGGGAACCCCCGTCACACATACCAGCAAATGCAGCCATACTCCTAAACATTAATCATCAATGAAAGCACAAAAAGCTAATTTAATTTCCAGGAACACCTAACCCATAACAAGGGACCAAAATATGTAATAAAAAAGTCTACAAGCATTTATAATTCATTGATTTAATAACTACTGGCGTACTAGTACTCATATATGATTTTTATTATTGATAGTTTATATAGTAGGGTGGGGAAAATGGGACACCTTTTTATTCTATTTTCTCGTCCCATTTGGTAGTAAATGAAGAACATTCAAGGAAACATTAAACCGTACCCTCACGACTCTCATGGACCGTTGTTAACTGTTTAAAATACGATCAGGATATTTAGATATTAAGTGCTAAAGGTGTCCCATCTTCCCCACAGTACTATTATAATAATATGTCAGCACTCAGCAGTGGGCCTAATTTAATTTACAGAAATAACTATCCAACAACAATAAACCAAAATATGTAATAAAATTACTGTTAATGTTAACTATTAAGTATCTTAGTATTTGAGAATGCTTGGTTTAATAACCACTGAGATTCAAATTTCATATAAAATATTATTTTTGTTACAACAATACGTCAGTAGTAGGCAGATGATTCAGTTATACACACATGTAACAAAAATTAAAAGAAATACCGGCTAGTCCAACAAATTAAGTTATGAACTGAGCAACCACTTATATATAACTATATAGTAGGGTGGGGGAGATGGGACACCTTTTCATTCAACAGTTATGTCCCATTTGGTAGTAAACAAAGAACATAGAATTGTAAAACTGTATCCTCACGACTTCAATAGACATTGTTATTTATTTAAACCACGCTCAGGATATTATGCTCTAAAGGTGTCCCGTCTTTCCCCGCCCTACTATATAATGAAAGAAATTTTACACATCGAAATGAAAATTATTAAAAAAAATTATATAGTGAAATTTAAATAGGTATAGTGGTACCTTGCAGATCTGAGATACATAATTAAGTCACATTCATTAACATTTGGTTCCCAGATTTTCTCCTCATATTCTTTTTTATATTCCCGATCTGCTGCTGGTAATATGTCAGGTAGGGTTGCCTGTGATATAATAATAATAAGAACACTGATAAGTTAATAACTTTATTTGTCTCTTTGATTAGAGTTAGATTTAAAAATATTTTAAACGAAAAGACAGGATTTAGCAACAAAACAACAGCTGTTAAAACACGCTTATGGTTAAAAATAATTTACATTCAGTTAGGAGAAAAAAAGCGTGGTCGTTACACCTGACAGACAAACAAGCCATTTATGTTTGATTATTATCAAATTAGTCTTTTAACAGTAAAAAAGTATGGGTGAAGACACAACCCGTACAAGTAATTACCGCTCAAGAATAGACACACAGTATGAATAAAAAAATTATTAAACATTACTTTTTCAATACAGTCATGTAGTGTGAATATAAATATTATTATACATATCTCCAATCCACAAACACAACCTACATTACTCTAAAGTTGCCAGCCACACCACACACAGGACATACCTTTTGGAAGATACCCCTGGTACTTGCATTCCACTGATGACTTGGTCCAACCCTTACTTCACCTTGAGTGCTCGTCAATCTTCTAAAGATGAATGGAGGTTGTTGAATGTAATGAATGTAACTTACTGTATGTTGTTATACATGTGTTCTGTTTTATATGCCCGTGCCAGCTGACGAGTTACCAAGTATGTTACTTTGTTGGTGATTATTTTTTGGGTATTTTTTCACTTTTTTATTTATGGCTGATGATTTGAACAACCCATTAGTGACCACTTGGTTGGAGCAATTGCCGTTAAGTGTCTTAGCCAAGGTCACATACGCCCACAATGGTAGCAGCGTCGAGCCTTGAACCCATTACCTCAGGTAGAAAGCAATGAATTATTTACTAAATACCAGATGTCTTAATTTACAAATTGCAGAAACTGAATTATCAAGATTTAAAGTACCCGCATTTTGCATTTATAAAAGGCATTTACCTGTTTCTAAATAAATAAAGTTAAAAAGACTTAAGTGTACAATTTTAAATTCAGGTTCAAGAATGTATATTATAGCTACTCGAATATATTAATAATTTTAATACAAGAAAAGAAATATGATAATGAAATAGTGCAGCCTTGTCCTTGCCTGGTATCAGGATTGTAACCAAGCACATAGAAAAAAGTATCGGGCTTCATGTCATATCCAACCACCTCGTTGTAACGTTTAAAGTGAAGAATTGAGCATTTTCCCCTGAACAGATAAAAAATTTAGAAAAGTAAAGATTAACATTTTTTTGCAAAGACAAATAAATAGTAATTTATAAAAAAAAGAGTGTGAAGCCGTGTAGAATTCAGTATTTTGCTAAACAAAAAAGTTTAACTTGGATTTTTAAAGATCTTCTAATCCGCAAAATTATTTTTTTTAACGGTTTGTAAGTTAAAAAGGTTAGTACCACTGACCTGCACCACGACCACAGACATTTAAGTTTAGGATATTTGACACAGAAAACCAGATCTTGGTTTAATGTTTGTATTTATGCAAGAAACCAAACGGATGTAATATTAACATATTAGATAAATATACCTCAGGCTTGATACTGGAAAGACATCAGTTAGATCTTCATCGCATGCAAACAACTCACGATTGCGATTCTCCTCATTCAAGATTTGTTCTCTTTCTTTTGAATCTTCTAAACAGTTTAACATTTTACTTATATTACTGCTCAACTTGTACTAGCTAATTTGTAATGTAGTGGGATAGGGGAAGATAGGGCCCCTTCTTATTCTATTTTCTCGTCCCATTTAGTGGTAAACAAAGAGCATTTTAGGAATTATAAAAGTGTATCCTCATCACTCCCATAGACGTTTTTTTGTTTAAAACTTGATCAGTAGCCTATTTAGGATATTTAGATAGTATGTGCTGAAGTTGTGTCCTCCCCCACCCTACCATATGTGAATGTAAATAAAATTAATCTGGTTTGCGTTTCTGTAGTTTCATATAAGAGTATAGGGTAATGAAAAATCTAAAACTTTAATTAAATTAAAGTCAAAAGATACCTATGTGAAAGCATGTTCTTTTTTGTCACATTCCAGGTAAAAGGGTGTTGGGGACTTGGGGTAATGGCCAAGTTTGGCCTAAATCCTTAAAGACCTCAACCATGCAGAATAGAAATGTTCCTCTTTTAAAAGTAGAAAGTCAGCCATACATTTGCTTACCTATTGCTTCAAGTCGGTCCTTAACGAGCATTTGATAAACTGAATCTGGCACCTCACTTGGTCGGTAGTACCACTTCACCACCACTACTGCATTATCTTTCTTGCTCTTAATATAAAATTGGTTTCAGTTAATCAATAATGTAAAGAGGTGGGTAATATAAGTTTGGTGGGTCAGTCAATTTAAAATAAAACAACATTGCATTTGATGTCACTAATCTTTTTTTTATTTTAAGTTAAATTTTATTTAAATTTAAGTATTATTTTAATTACCCTAATGCATAAAAAAAGTGTTATAAAGTGCAACTAAAATAAATATCTAAGCATTATTTATTAATTATTATTAACATAGATAACCTAGGACAAAATTATAATTATTGCAAATATTTACAGTAAATAGCATAAACTGTAACAACTTTACTTATAATAAATTTCATCCCCACTGTATTAGTGATAGAAACTACTTAAACAAATAATTACATTAGCTGTTTTCCATCAAACATCAAACACACACAATCTTCTGTGAATAACTATGTACTAAGGCTATGAGAATAGATTTGAGATAATATGTACTTATGAGAATAAGCAAACAAGTTCAAGGTGACATAAAAACAAATAAAACTTACTACTTTTAGTTCTTGAATTGTACCAATGAAGTAAGGATTGTCTGCTCTTTCTGTTGCAATGTATGCCGAATCTGTGCAAATTATAAAACAGAAAATAAAAAAAGAATCTGTTTTGTTTTAAAAGCAATGAAATTGATAAAAAAATACTTAAATGAAAAAAAAATACTTTAATGATAACATAGTATACAACCCTAATAAAACTTATATATATATATATATATAATATGTAGTTACCGGTGACAAAACCCAAAGTTCTATGGTGGCGAGATTGCCTAAAGATATGATGTCCATGCGCAATGCCATGGTCATGTTTTTAATAAACAATAACAAACTAGTAGCACATTTTTTACCCAAGTACCCTATTGTTTTTTATTACCCCACTTGATTGTATAAATTTATTTCAGCAAACCGAAGAAAATTCCTCTAAAGAAATATCTATTTTTATACAATGTTTTCAGAGTAAAACAAGTTCAAATTAGATTTCAATAGTGACATTCTCTCTTAAAGCAAGTATTCAATAGTACAAAAGCATTACTCATGAATAAAATATGACAGAGGTCAATTAGTTTGGTTTTCCAGCCATCTTTAATACCAGTATGCTATTACAAAGACACAAAGTAATATATTGATTGTTGTTTTAGCTAAGATCCTATTTTCCCATGCAGTTTATAAACATGAAAATCGATAATATATAAAGATTTTAGTATAAAGTGGAGATTTGTCTTAATCCTTGTCATAATTTATCTTAATTATTCTAAAGGATTATGGTTTTAAGATGTGAATGTGATTAAATGACATTAAAATATTAACAACAAAATATTAACAAAATGAACTAGGGTTGCGAGGAATATTTGTTAAATTAATAAATTAGACAATAAACAATTTTTTTTGAACTTGGATTAAACATTTGTTTTGGATATATATATATAATTTTTTGGGGGATATATTATAGTTATTATATTATACCATAAATTTCATTTTAACAAATCAACTTATACACAACAGTTATTTCAAGCTGCTCATACAAATTATATGGCACACTGCAAATAAGACTAAATAATGGGAATGGGGCTATTTTTACAAAGCCTGTATACATTATTACATCTGTGGGTAGGATATATTAGAAAGGGCATGGTTGTGCTTTTTGTTCTTATGCACAAATGCACAATTGGTCAAAATGCAGCCTAGTTTCCCTTTGCTACACCTTAAGCACAATTAACATTTAGCATGAACTGTTGACATTATTTTTTTTATACTTTATGGGTGAGGTCTTTGTCAAGTACCTGGAATTTGTGCTAGATTTGGCCCATTACCCAAACACCAATAAAGCCCATTCGAGTCTTTTATGCGACTGGTGCTGTGACACTGACACCACATCGCAGTCAACCTTTAAATTACTGTTGACATTAACTGTTGCTGAGGTAACAATCGACAACATTAGCCCAAATGATTTTCACTGCAGGAATTCTATGGCTATGAAATAGTTTCTGTTTATACACGGAGTCTGATAAAATATAGAAAGAAATTGATTGTTCATCTGCATACCCATAACTTTGTAGGAAACATCATCGCTTGTTGTGTACTCCACTACTTCATTGTTTGGACCTCGAACTATGTGTCCTCCTTCTTCTTTCTTCTTTGAATCCAAAACTTCATTTGTTTCCTGTAATTAAAATAGCTTCACATTATCTTGGTATCGAAAATTCATCAGGCAACAAGTCACTTCTGTACAACTATCAACAAATGGTGCTCGTGAAAAATCATCTCCCACTAACCCCTAAACTCAAACTACACCCCTAACATACGGTATTTGCCTATTGCCTAATGTGTAAAACCAAATTCGTAAATGGAACTTTTAGAGCCACTTTTTTAGAATGATAGTCTGTTACTATTAAGAATAAATGAATGAAAGTTACTTTATCTTCGCAAATTTTAATAACTACCTTATGTTTGAACGAATGAATAAATGAAACTTACTTTACCTTCACATGGCCGAAAAAGGACAGTTGTTAAACACGGTTGTTCTGTTTCATACACCCTGTGCCCGCTTACAAGTTACCAAGCCTGTTACTTTGTAGGTGATTATTTTTTTGGGGTGCCATATATACTGCCTTGTAATAAGAAGTTCACGAAATACCTTTTCTTTTGCCTCTTTATCTTGGTTTGAAGAACTTCTGGTATTTCTTCTTGTTCCTTGCATCCAAATAGAATCAGTTTTTGAAGCAGCTGTGGTATCCATGGTGCATTTGCAGGAATTCAATATACACCCAAACTTTTAAGTAATCATTACCGATATGTCCCAATTTTCAATATTAACAGTCATCTACATTATGTGTTTAAATTAAAGTTTGTCTGTCAAATTGTAAAGTATTTTCCTTCTTACAAATATGATAAAATCTAGTGCTAGTAAAGAATCCTGCCCCACCTTATTTGTTAACCACTAACCCCTTAACTACCAACCCCTATAACCACTAAACTAACCCCTCTAACCGTAACCACCAACCTCTAACACTTTCCACCAGCTTATTCTGCTATGTACCGAAGGATTCTTCATTCGTGCTAAAATCTTAATATATATACTTTTTTCTTATATAATCATAAATCATGTATCCACGAAAGTTAATTTGGATATTGATAGTAACTTGCATTTATATACATATATTTGAAATTTATAAATTTTGCAAACAAGAACAGTAATCAGTCAATACTATCTTTGTGCAAAGCATTGCAGCGCAGTAACTAGGAGTTTTTATCTTGCTCTATCAGAACGTCAATCACATAAACGATGAACACGGTACCCGCAGCAAATATTGAAAGTAAGTTATGTAAGGAGAAAGGCAATGCAACCACAATCGGCATATAGATGTGGTCCGTTAGCGCCCATCAGCGGCAAATAAAATTTCTTTACAGCGGAGGAGCTGAGCCGCGCGTTGTCTGAAAATGCCCTGAACAACACAAAATTACTACTTTTAAAACCGTTTATTTATTTTTCCCATTTAATTGATCCATCCAGACGTTGCAGCAAAATAAAGCTTTGTAGCAGAGTGATGCAATACCCAGCTGCGTCACCAAGTGGTAGAACCGACTTTCCATCAGCGAAAACCATGCCTCAGTACAACATTGAACGAAGCAGCCAAAAATCTGATAAATTCAAGTCGTTTCAATCAATTCTCAATTGTCCATTTAAAACATTTTGTTGATTTCGTGTTACCCATTAGGTGCACTAACATCTAATACTGTAATGAGTTTCTTTCCCTATGTCCATTAAAAAAATACGTTCATTTATTTCCAATCTGAGTGTATGCACACAGTTACTGATAAACACTACTAATTTAATATCTAAGTTACTAGTTTTCAGTCCATTTAAAGCTAGGGCATTAAATATTTTATTAACTTCAAAGCAATATCAATGATTACAGACCCTTACCGCAATATCGAAAATAACATTTAAAGCCAGTTCAACATTTTTACGAGCTCCGTCAGCATCATCAGCCATAATCCGTTCCACTATATATGCTGATTATAGATAAAACATTTCTTATTCACAAGATGGCAGTTTCAGAAATCCCCCACAACAAACTTAATTTTTTTATGACGTCACAAATTCATAATTTATTAATCATAATTGACTGTCATGACACATTATAAAAACACCGGCCTACCATTTAATTTACGTATGAATAACGTGGTTTTATAAATTAGAAATACGATGGCAGCCATTTGACGAAGGGGTGCAATACCCACAAAACGTAGATATTTATTTTAAATCAAATTTGAACAGTTCGTAAAAACTGCACGATTTTGCTGCGAAAGTCTTATACCCATTGCCTTCTAATGGTAAATGTGGAGGTAGACACTTCGCTAGAGAAAAGAGTTGGCAATTTAATCTGATTCCTTTCCGTTTATATCGGACTGGTATTCGTTCCATTGCCCACAGTTAAGATTAATAATCTATTTAAGTTGTATTTCGTGTACATATTAAACTGCAGTGGGAATAAACGAGAATATTAATCCCATCGGTCGTATATGCTTGCTAGATTGGACTCCATGATATTAATTCACGCCTTTGGTGCAACACCCATGGGATAACATAGTAAAAGCAATAAATACCCATACTCCTATATTGGTTTGCTTGTAGAACTAAATGGTTGTTTAAGTTGGTGAAATAAACCTTTTCCATTTCGCGTGTCCGACATTTAATATGAACATTTCACAGAAATTGAGAAACAAAAAGAGAAAAAGAACATTTACAAATTGAAGACAATTCCCTTCCGCGCTGTAGATCTATATGTACGTTTATTGCGTGGAATAGAACTTTAAAAGCATTCAGAGGAAGTTAAACTATCATGCTCCTTGTGCTATGAGGATCGAGAAAACCACACACAATAAGATATCGTAAAGTTTTCTGCTCTTTAGTTGCGACGCGTAACCGTGCCCGCCACCGGATTGTCTTGAGGTTGAAAGGGATATGTTGCTTTTATTTTGTTCTTTGGCAATCCCAACAACGATCGCTGGCATGGTAGCTTCGTTGTTAAATACAAATGGAAATGATGTAGTTGAGGTTACTTGGTCAGCTCTTTTTATGGACGTGTTTGTTTTTGCAATGGGAAACGGGATTTTTTCAGGACTCAGTGAAGGTTTATCTTAGGATAGAATAAATGTTATCGTCGCACAAAAATTTTACGGTTCGATCACTACAATACCAATGATACAATGTAACCCATGGCCTATTAAAGATATCTACAATGTAACCCATGGCCTACTAAAGATATCTACAATGTAACCCATGGCCTACTAAAGATATCTACAATGTAACCCAAGGCCTACTAAAGATATCTACAATGTAACCCATGGCCTACTAAAGATATCTACAATGTAACCCATGGCCTACTAAAGATATAAAGATATCTTTAGTAGGCCATGTGTAACCGTATAAAACAATTTAAATGCCAGGTTTATTTGTAATATATTTAGTAGTGTGGGGGAAGACGAGACACCTTTAGCACATAATATCCAAATATCCTGATCGTTTTTTGAACAATTACCAATGGTCTATTGGTTCCTTGAGTATACGATTTTTATAATTCTTTGAATGTTATTTGTTTACTACCAAATGGGAAGAGAAAATAGAATGAAAAGGCGTCCCATCTTCCCCGACCATACTATATTCTACACCTTTAATTAAAATGAATTATGGCCGCTTTCACTTTATAGATGCTGTGATATTATAATATATACCGACACTCCCAATAATACCTGGACGAATAACATCGGGGTCCTCTCCACTTTGTTCTCCAGATCCATTATCAAAACATTCATCCTCGTCATCGCATGGAATCTCGTCTGTTTGAAGATGGGAAGTGATATAAGACGGACGTTGAAGCAAATCTGATGGAATTTGCTCTGATCCGCTAGATTTCATCAGCTCCTAGACGCATAATAATCGTTAGTTGTATTTCGTAAAGTAAAAGATTGATAAATGACTGGATCTTACATTCACACAAGTCCGGCGACTTGCCAATATATATATATATATATATAAATATATAGGTCGTAATATAATTCTTGTTTGTCTTTCAAACATGATTGCAAATGTTAAATACGCTTATAATTGTATTCGCTCTATTATTGGTGCTTAATGAAGCTTTTAACGGAGAGTGTTAAACGTTCAGCCTTTTTACAGTAAATTCCCACAACAAATTATTAATTCGGTAGCCATGCAACTGATCGAGTTATAACATGAAAGGTTCCCCACCTTAGTAATTGTTCGCACATCTTCAATGATCGTTTGTACATCTCGTTTCAACGTAACAACCTTAACCTCTGGGTTTTGCAATTGGCCCTCGATGCCTTTATCCGGTGTTGGTTTTTTGTAACTGAAAGGGGAGTACCATTTTAGCACAACTGAACATGATTAGCCTTGACACAAAGACGCCATTATTTTCGTCCGTGCGAAGACAGCGTCAGCGCATTGGCAGCCATTACAAGCCACACGATAGCACATAATGACAACGGGTGACCCTTGGCCTGACGCCGGTGTTTGGTTACGGTAAAAACTCACTGCCGGGTGGGGTTCGTTCGTACCAAAGTAAAATCTAATCCCTCCGCTTAAGAGCGGTCGCGGCTTAGTCAAAATATCGACCTCCAACTAGAGGTATGACGTGTAGACTAAAAAGGGTAATTTTCACATTAAATCGGAGATTCCACCCTGCAATTGCTGGCGGAGAAAATTGCAAAAAATGAACGATATGGATCTTATAAAATCGGCAGGCATACGAGTTCATTAAGTTCTATGCGGGTTTTACCTGTTCGCCATTTTCACCCCGTCCCAGCAATGTCCGTAGTTTGAAACTTGAAACGAAACGGGATCACTTGAGCTGCAGAGGTCGTCGGAAAAGGAAGCGAAAAAGTCTCGAGTTGTGTTTAACTCGTCTGCAAATCTAAACAACCAGAAAAAAAACATTAAAACTAAACATAACCGTTATTGCATATATATACGCAATATTGTTTAAATTGGACGTCGTTATTTTGTTCTCATTTACCTTGTAATATGATTTGATAAACCAAACTTTAGACTGGTTGGTATCTTCATTTCATCCACCATGGGATTTTTCTTCTTCCGCACCATCTTTTCTCTCGTTGGCAATGGAATGTTAGGGAGGGAAGAATCCTCCAACAACATTTCGAAAGGAGGACGAACTCGATCTCTCGATAACTCCAACAAGGACCTTGATTTTAGATGAAGATCAATGTTGCGGTTCTTCCTATCTCTAGATTGTCGCCCACGTCGGGGTTCGGCCCGTGGTTTACGATCGGGTCGGTTGCGATGCCTTCGTCTTCGCTTTCGAGATGCCAGTGCAGTTCTCAACTCGTTTAACTCATCTGCGTCGGCTATCGGCAAGCGATCTGTGGAGGTTAATTATAACTAAATCGATAAAGCGGGGTTTATTTAATGTCTTTACCGAGTGAGCGGGCGACTCTTTCAGGGTGAATCTTGCATTGCTGTAGAATCTAAAACAAAATAAATTTGTCAGATGTTATAGACAAGTGACACCACACCTTGTGTGGCACCCGTTTACAAATGTTACGACAACAAAGAAAACTGAGCAAACAGTTTCTGCAAGCAATCGCGACTAAGAAAATAACATTTCTTGGTGAATGATCAACTTTTGCCTAATGGAACTGCTCTCGATGGAGATGTGTTTGCACAAAAACAAATTTATTTGCCAGCAGTTTCGTTAAATTGTGGTTTACAAGCGGTTTATATCGGCCAGCTAATTGGAACCCTTGTAAATCACTCTTATGTCCAAGGCGGTGAAATTTGGCGTATACGTGCAAACAAAGCAGAACGCGACGGTCCCTTATTACAGGAGCGACCTTTATTTTCACTGTGAAAGTTGGCAATCGCGTGAATTAAAGGATCAATGTCAAACATTAACACCACTCAATGTGAACGCACACTCATTCTTTCGAGGACTTAGGTAAGCCTGGACAAAGTTGGCGAGCCTGGATTATGTTAGCGTAGATTAAAGGTTGCGTCATCAGCTGTTATGCAATACTAACTGAATTAGGACTGATGGTGTAAAATATTCATGGGGCGGTCAGTTTCTATACACCCATCACCCCATCACATTTCCATTAAACTTATAGTATGGTGGGGGAAGATGGGACACCTTTAGAACGTAATAACCAAATATTTAGATCGTGTTTTAAACAATTAACAACGGTATACGGGAGTCGTGAGGATACAGTTCTATAATTATTTGAATTTTCATTTGTGTGCTACCAAATGTGACGAAAAAATAGAATAAAAAGGTGTCTTATCTTCCCGCACCCTACTATATATGCTTGTTCCCTATTTTGACGAAATTCAAATCTATGATACACGCAAAATGTTCAACGCTTTAAACTATTTTCAGAATTCAAGATGTTCATTTTATTCGACCGCGCCACTTGACTTCGCGAGAGAAGCTTACACGGCAAAGAAAAACTTCCGTCGACTTCTAATTGTTTCGTGAAAACAGACACGACTGTAGGAAGAAACGTTAAACTATGGGAAGAGATGGCATTATTATCGGTGATGCCCTAGGAATACCTGGAAGTCAATATCCTGTGACTGAAGCGGTGTCACTATCGTTTCAAAGTTATTTTTGTCGCACGTGCGTTTGACCGTCCCTATGACGTTAGCACGATGCTTGTATTACAATATATAATGTCCACGTATGACACAAGAAAACTGCGCAAAAACAACATACCATATAAACTTCGTTTTTATCTCCGTAACATTTCTTAAACGCGAAAATAGAAAGTACCATGGTATCCGTAAATGGTTATGTTCACAACAAGTAATATTACCACTTTCATTGATATATAACACCACCCCCCTAGGTTTCACATGTTGTCTTCAACGAATTAATGCAACTTTAAGCCTACCCAATATGACTTATTTTATTACATGTTAAACATTGTATTTCATAGTGTTTATATGTGATAGGACTCACCAAAGTAACAGATTCTTGGTTGTAAGTAACACTTTGAACGATCGATGAAATGTTTCGTAAAATTTGTGGAAAGTAAACGTCGAATCCTCCTTCAGTGTTGACCAATTTGTTTGCCATGTTATTAATGGAAACAATATAATATTTCCAAAACATATCCAATTCCGCCATGCCGACCAGACATCTGACACACGAAACTAATGGTTATGCCCCGAAGTTGTTTGAAATGCAAGGCGTTTCGAAAATAAGTCCTCAATTACAAAGCTACGAAGGTAATTAGTTGGAAATACACCAAATAAATTTGCTTACCCTCTCACTACGTTATGACAAAGGCCCGGACAGGTCTTTATAAGAGTATATCCATAGCAGTGGGAGCAATACCGCATCTTTGTGATAGCATCGATACATGGACCACCCGTTGCGATTCGCCGACTCACCTCCGCTGCCCTGAGGCCAACCGTTAGCGCCTGCATAAGATCAATATATTAGTGGGCCAAATGCATTGACGCTAAATGCGCTTTTACTGTTACTTAAAACAATCCATCACTGATATTCCACTTTAAAGTGTTTCTCGCTGTAATAAAATTACCTTTAAAAATACTCCGACCGGATTTAATAAGTTTTCGAATTTGGATTTTAATACGGCGTACGGTGTCAGGTAGCTGGTCGCTTTCGTTAAAGCACATTCTATCTTCTCTTTCGGTATCTTTAATCCGATTTCATCCTCCAATGATAAAATGAATAACGACGATAATATTCTGGTCAAAATAGAAAATAAGATTAACGATTTGGAATATTTACCTATAAATAAGAGGCGCCCTTGACACCAGAAACGCGAATTTCTATACTTTGATGGGTGCGCTCATTTCCCGATAAAATATTATTTTCTTTTCAAACGACATATTATTGCATATGAACATAGGATATAAAACTGGCGCCATACTATACCTTATCATACAAACGCAATTTCAAAGCAGTTTACCGACCCTATACGTTTAAATGTCATCTCATTAGCTATTCGTAAACACCAGCCTACCCCGAACATAGGTTCGTGGGGATATCGCCGTCACCAAGTACAGTAATAACAAACATATCAACATGAGAAGATAACGAACTTTTAACAGGAAGTATATAGGGAGGTGTCACTTCAAAACATTGTCCAAATACAAAAGATTGATTTTAGTTGTGTTAAAACAAGTCGTTTTATAAGAATTTATTTAATATTGTTTGACAGATCAGTAATGAGACCGACTTGCGCAAATTTGCTCGTTATATCATTACAACTCAACGAATAAACAGTGCGGTTATAAGTAACGAATAAAAGTCTTAAATATAGTAGAGTGGGGGAAGATGAGACACCTCTTCATTCTATTCTTCATCTCATTTGGTAGTAAACAAGGACATTCAAAGAATTATAAACAATATCCTCACGACTTCCGTAGACCGTTATTATTTGTTTAAAACACAATCAGGATAATTGGATATTATGTGCTAAGGTGTCCAATCTTACCCCACAGTACTATATATAAAATAAAATCTCTTTAACAAAATTTACCCGTTAAGATTTTTGGTGGCATTAAAAGAAGACAGTCGAGCCTTCGATGGAATTAGTAAACCGTCGTAAAACCTTTCTAAATGTGAAGTGTTGGTTCCTTCGTTAATCCCTTGGCTGCGAGCTCGTTTCACCATTTGGTTCCAGTAACCTAAATTACAAAGCAAGGTTATTTGCGGTTAGTATGAATACAAAAAATAAATATACAGTAGGGTGGGGGAAGACGGGACACCTTTTACCTCTATTTTCTCGCCCCGTTTAGTAGTAAACAAAGATCATTCAAGAAATTCTAAAACTATATGCCTATGACTCCCATTGACCGTTAATGATTGTTTAAAACACGATCAGGATATTTAGATATTATGTGGCGAAGGTGTCCCATCTTCCCCTACCCTACTCTATGGTTTATTTTCTTAGAATTGCGTGTACCAAGAAAGGTCTATCTTATATAGTAGGATGGGGAGACGGGCATCCTTTGTACATACTATTCAAATATCCTGATTGTCTTTTAAACCACTAACAACGCTCCATGGGAGTCGTTAATATACGGTGTTATAATTCTTTAAATGTTCTTTGTTTAATACCAAATGGGACGGGAAAATAGATTTAAAAGCTGTCCCATCTTCCCCCACCCTACTCCATCTAATTTATTCTTTTTAAACTTTGTGTTTCAAGAAAAGTCTATTTTATATGAGGAAAGAATTAAACTATTTTGTCCAAGATGTTTGTATACAACTCGATATGGTGCGTGTTACACGTAATGCCTGATCGGAAAGCAGGGCATAACACATCAAAGACCTTCTCGTGTAATCCGGTGCCCCAAATTACGAAAGAAAAGTACAGGGTTGAAGAACTAAACAGACTAGCACGGAAACGTTTATACCGTCGAGTGAATAGTTCGTTTATAGACGCACTTATATATGCTCAAGGCTCGTTTTATGTTGCGATCTTTATTAACTCGCGTCAGGTGTGCAAAGCTACAATTGAGAAACTGCATGATCTAGATGTACATCATCCGGAACAATACAAAAACAGCTCGCCCCAAACCGTGGGAGTTTATGTTTTGTCGCTCGATCCTTCCCCGTAAACTTTGCAGAACTGCCACAAGCAAACTGAGCGAAAATACCGCTTCCGTTTGAAATACATAAACAACATCCAGTGTATTGGTTCACTGCACCGACGGAATAAGTTTACTGCGGAGCGTGAACTAAAACCGTGGTGTGGCGTTACAAGCAATCTATTTTTTGGGAACTAAACCATTTGCTTGATATGAAAGCAACATGCAAACTGGGAACTAGAATAAGGGCGCTTTGAATTCAACTTTTCATGGTCGATTGGGCTTCGATGACATGCACTTAGCTGAATGCCACAATCGCGGTAAAGATCAAGGAAATATCGGTGATCGGGTTGTACAATACATGTTGGACACCTTTAGCACATTATTAAAAATGTCCTGACCGTGTTTTAAACAATTAACAACGGTCTACGGGAGTCGTAATGACATGCGGTTTTATATTTCTGTTTTTTGTTTACTACAAAACTGGACTAGAAAATAAAAAGAAAGCTGTCCCATCTTCCCCAACCTTCTATATATGAAAGTTCATTTAACAATTCCACCTGCTTAATACTATTTTAAAATGTTTTTAATGTATCGCGAAATGACAATCGATAAACGCAAATTGGACTATTGGTTGATTTCCTTTGGTTGACGTGTTTTGCTTAAGCGAACATTAATGTACGCGCTAAAGAAGGCGGAAACGCGCCGACAAAACGCTCTGTTGTTCTACCATTTACAATGGACAACATGTTGTGGCGACGAATGGAGAATCTTTGATGTTTTCTCGACAGGAAAAGCAAGTTAACAAAGTGGCTCGATCATTGTTATACAACACATCCTTATCAAAAAACAGGTTTCCAAAAAATGTTTTTTTAAAAATCCGGTAAAAATGGTTTCAGTGTTAAAAAGAGTCATTTAAAGAAGATATTGTGTGGTACACAGTTTCATGCCCTGAACGGCAACTCGGTATTAAACTTCAAATGGATAACTGTGTCACTCGCTGTTAATATGTTTATCGTCGTTAAGCATGCTTAGAGAAATACAAGTGCCCACCTCTGAATTTCTTGGCAATGGCCCGAAAATGCTTCTCTAACGGAGTCGTTTTACGTTTCACGAGTTCCCTGAGTTCGCGCACTGATGCCTCCATGTACTTTTCTTCCATTGATGGCGTACAACAAGTCGGTCCGACGCTTTGACACACGCTGAGCCCGGTAACTGAAATCAAAAGTTCGATAAATTGAATAATTGTCTAAAACTCTAAATCAATCGGCCGGCAAAGCGGATGCGGTCTGTGGTATTTTTGAAAGTAACTCACACAATCAATATCGGGAAACTACTTTAAAGTAATGAAATTGAATATCTTCACAGAGAGGCTGTTTTTACACCGTGGAAATGGTGATCAGATCACTAATGCCACCGCGACGTTAGCCACAAAAGTTTGAGAGTAACACGTACTTTCTTCACATGGGGTTGTTTAAACCGACACACCGGCTAGTTGGCACGCTTTCAATGGGGCTGATCTGCTTGTTGTTACAGAGACAACAAAAAGCTTGTTCTAAAAGCACCTTGGTGAAACTTTTAATAACAAAGTACATTTGAATATTTATACAAGATAAGCCGAACGAACTCGCTGTCGCGAACCCTGAACGCAGTCATATTAATAGTCGTTTTGTTTAAATTTGCGGACCCAACGTTTCTTTAAAGACGTGATTAGAAAACAAACAAACAGATTATCCTCTTTGTTATGCGCCCAACTTCGGGCAGCGTTATAACTGCAGGCATGAGAGATTCAATTAATCGGCCACACACCAACACGTGAAACACCGCCCGAAGACCAACCAATTTTCTAAATCGCTGGTTTTGTTTATTTACCACAATTTAAATGATTTACTGCTCTAGTTAGTGGCATGTGTGCCATTAAAATACTCAGCAAATACGCTCACTTTGACTATGTAATATTAGGTGCATGTGAATTAGAATAGAGTAGTAGGATGGGGGGAAACCTTATCGTTCAATTTTCTCATTCCACTTAGCAGTAAACAAAGAACGTTCAAAAGTTTATAAAACTGTATCCTGATGACTCCTGTAGAGCGTTTTTTATTGTTTAAAACACGATCTGGATATTTGAATATTTGGATATTACGCGCTAAAAGTGTCCCGTCTTACCCCACCCTACTATGTTAAACAAATGAAATTACATTCTTACCTTCTGCCGGCATAATAGGTACCATATCTGCAGGTCCTAACGCACGAGTTCTAAAGGTTCGTCGGACTTCACCACAAGTTTCGCCCCCACTGCGAACAACTTCAAACGCTGACAAGAATATTATTGCACTAACAACTATTGTCATTGTTAATGGTTTCTGATTTTGAATCCACACTCTTTACTTTCTAACCAAGCACCAATGCTGATGTGACGTATACGTCTTAGTTGCAGCTGTACATTGTCTTCGTATGCTCGTAGAATGAACTCTCTCGGCCCGACGCAAGTAACTTTAAATGGTCGACTTTACTCCCTCGTAACAGCGTAACACATTCAACCTGTAGGTTATTTAATATAAAACGTTACTGTTCTGTCAGTCCCTGGTGAATAAGAAGGCAAATTGATTTTTTTCGCCCTCTCCACTGAGTTAGTGTTTACTACAGCAACACGCCAGAACCTCATCGTGCGTTAATTCGGCTTGTTGTGTCATGGAAGAAATAGCTCACCGATCTCCTACACCTGTAACCTCGTCTGATAAAGCACGAAATGCTAACAAAGCAAGGAGAGAAAATGTGATGGCGCTCTCGAGAAAAAGGCGCGAAATTGCCCTGTCCGAGTACTTTGTATTGTTGGCTCTCACAATGGATAGCCAATTCTTACGACGCTTGTCGTCATAATTGCTCTCTTGAGTAATTTCGCAAACCGAACTCTGCATTTTTCTCGCATTCCATTGTTCTCGGTCAGTTTATCATGAACATCTAGAGCCCCTTAAATCCGAAAACGGGTACAGGGTAAAACCGAGTCTTTGCTTACAGCTGCACGAGAAAGAAAATCACTGTCGCGTGGCTTATCGTGTCACCGAATCTCAGCTGATTTGTGGCGCAGGTTTCCGACCAGAATGTGTTACAACAGCGACACAATTCCATCCCGATCTAACCCCTTGACAGGTCGACCTGTTTCCGGCGACCAAATTACGAGCAGCCATTCATCAAGTGGCACGTGCGACAATGCCTGTGCTGTCAAACCACAGGTGAGGTTGGACATTTCAGTCGAATCTCTGCCAGTGTGGCGCCAGTCGCGAAATTTGTCTTTACATTAACGCACGCTATTACTTAGATAAGAGGCAATCAGCTTGGGTATCTGTGTCCAGGGGCATGTCCGTTTTTCTCGTGTTCGTATTTACGTAGATTGACACCTAGCACCAGCAACACAAGACACTGCGCAAACAACAACTTTGGATTGTTCGCCACCATCGGAGGTGGGCGTGCGAGAACAGCATTAGCGAGATATTTTGACGAATTCTGCTTAGTAAAAGCGTCAGCGGTGGTAATGGCCTGCCAGGTTCGTGACCGTGACGCGACTTAAGCATCTTTTGCCTTTTGCCGATTTCAGTTTTTGGCATTTTTGTGGATTTCCGTTCAAACAATTGAGAACAAAGAATCCTTTTCGATTGGAGCGGAAGTTTAAAATTTAAACGCGCCCAGTAATTTTCGTTTCTAATGTTTAACCTGATGCCGGTATGTTGAGAATTGTTGATCCAAGCCAGGTGCCCCCGCTTCGACCCCCAATTAACGGATATAATAACACAGTCACGCATGAACTCTATTTGAAATGGCTGAGAGCTGTCCAAGCTTGCACGAAAGACAACTTTGCCCAGAAGTCAGCGCTCAGTAAAATCATTTAAGGCAATTCTGCCTGATCGACCCATCCTCAATTAATTTGATCGCTCGTGAATATCGATTGACAGAAGATCATTTAACTTTATAGCTCAATCTAACAGGAGAATCGAAACACGAGGCTTACACAAAACAGCTTTGTGTATTTTACTTTATTGTTTTGCCTAAATACTTACAATTGTATCATAAATTTAACCTATATAGTAGGGTGGGGGAGAACCCTTTTTTGTTCTATTTTCTCATCCCATTAGATAGTAAACAAAGAACATTTAAAGAATTATGAAACCATATCCTTACGACTCCCATATGCCGTTATTAATTGTTTTAAACACGATCAGGACATTTAGGTATTACGTGCTAAAGGTGTCCCATCTTCCTCTACTCTACTATATAACGGTGTATCAAATAATAAATACAGTTTAAACAAATATATGAATTATAGATTTTTTGACTATAGTAAAAACTTAGTTTTTTAATTTACTTTTATGCGCAAGGAACGATTCACGAACAAACAATACAGATTTAATCCACATCAGAAACAAAACGAATGTAGTATAAGGTGGGGTAAGATGGGACATCTTTAACATATTATACTCAAATATTCTGATCGTGTTTTAAATAATTAACAACAGACCATGAGAGTCGTGAGGATACGGTTTTATAGTTATTTGAATGTTCTATGTTTACTACCAAATGGGACAGAAGTAGAATGAAAAGGTGTTCAATCTCCTCCCACCATACTTTATGTGTTAAACCAGTTCATGTAGGTTAGGTAATTAAAGTTTATAAAAGCTTTCAGTGACTTAAATGTTTGTTGGATCGTATGTTTTAAATATCAAAGACAGAGGGGTGGCGCAAGAGAGCATCTTTAATCGAAGATATACACTCATCCTTTTTCGGTTATTTAACTTCGCGTAGTGCAATAACTTAGAATTATAGCACCAGTATTATAGTACTTCTCTCGCCTATATATGAGTTATAATGAAGACAACGTTTAAGCGAATAGTTTTTTTTTCGTATTTCATTATACTGCAGCACTATACCAATTTGCACAGTTCAATATTGACCATTGGGTTGGAGCAGAGTAAAGCAATTACCGTTAAGTGAGATACTCTTAACCTTATTTGCACGGCGCTCCCGTAGTGGTAGCAGTGAAGAGTTGCTACTCAGTATTTCCTGCTAACAAGGCGAGCGTGCACATTTTCTCTTTTGTTCAAAACCTTGTTTGGCCCTTAAGATTTATTCGTATACTGAAATTGGAGCACTTTTAGCAAAGTCCGTATATAAACATGTTATATAAACAGAGTCCACATATAAAGATGTTTATATACGAACTCTGCTTTTGATATAAAACCAAATCAAGATGTGATGTATTCCTAAAAATAATATAACCTTTGATATATAAAAAGAACTTATTATCTCCCGTTTTATTCGTGTTGTATTTTTTTATTTAGCAAAACTAAATATGTTTAACATCAATATATTAATGACATTTATGTGATTTTGATGACATTATTTATACGATTTTGATGCGAAAATAAGTTATGTCTTTTATGACGTCACAAACACGCAATTTTAGTGAGCAAAACGAAGAACAATAAGTTTTATACATTGTTACAGTTAACAAATTTGTTTGCGATTTTCAATAATTGTTTCTGCTCGACCTGTACACTATAATATGTCTCGCCTACTTTAACGAAAAAATGAATTAAAAATGAAATGTGTTAGTGGTTCTTGGAATTTGAAAATTGAAATCTTTAGTTTTACTTGATTAAAGTTTGTTGCATTCATTATGATTCATAAACGGTTTGTAGGCAGAGCAGAAATATAAGTTATTGTTTAGAATTTAAGATGAAGTGTAATATTAGCTTCGACGCGGGTAAAACAGTAAAAGCTAAACGGTTTAATTTGGTAATTTCCCAGCTTTGTTAAACTTTTTTTCTCTGCTGCAATTCAGATAAGGTAAACTAGTATTAATATTTGAAATGGAAAGGCCGCCCAAACTACAGCGCGTTCTATCAGTTCAACACACCGAAAATATAGGGTTTCCATTAACACAACAGCAAACCAATTCTTCTGTTTTGGAGAAAACCTCAAATTGTACGTCAAATTCAGAAGCTACGTTGACGGAGTTTGTTAATGAAATAACTGTTCAGCAAAAACAGCAGATAGATTTTCTCCGTGCTAAACAAAATACTGCGCATAGTTTGGAAGAAGAGTTAGTACGTTGTCAAAGCGATTTCGCGAAGCTACAAGAGAGTGAGCGAGAAATACAATACCAAACATACATTACATCAAGCAAAATATCAGAAAGCAATTCTAGCATATCATCAATTAGTAACAAGATTATTGGTCAGGTTACCAAAGAATGCGAACTTAAAAATAAACTGGCCGTTTTGTCCGATTATTTACCTAAGGGTGTGGAAAAATACAGAAAGTCTATCGGTACGTACAACACTGCGTTGAAAAGTTACGAAGCAAACCAGTTTTCTTTTAACGAATTCGAATGTACAAAGCAAAGAATTAGTACGCTTCAAAAACAAATTAAGCGTTTTCGCTCTGAGAAATTAAACAGCCATGAAAAGTTGATTGATGGCATGGAAACATTTGAGAAACAAATGGATTGCCTCACTAAAAAAAACGCTCGACTTCAGGCAATTTTGACTAAAAAACAAGATTTAGTTTCGGCCGAAGTTAAACGTTCACATGATCTTACCACAGCGTTTCAAATCAACAGAAAGAAGAAAAAGGCTCAGATTCTCCGTTTAACTGTAAGGTTATCCCAGAAACGTGAGTTCTTCCAACAACTGCAAGAAGAGAGGATTGCGTTGCAAATGGAAGTTGATCATATCAAAGGTGTAAACAACAAATAATAAATTCTTCGACCCGATCAACAGCTATTTGGCCATTACATTCCATTGCCAGTAATACTGTATAAGTGACATTTTTATAAAAACCGACAAAATATTGATATGCTGTATACACGTGGACGTGATGTATAGCCTACTCGAAAATTTTATAATTAACTTTGAGATTTAAAAAACTCTGGGTTAAATAACTTAAATGTCGTAGTAAATTGCTTTGGTCATATACGTATTTTTAAACCGATATTTTTCACCCTAATTAAAACCGTATAGTGACCCCCTCCCAATTTCCTCTAATATTATGTGTTATATTTCAGCCATTGAAAAAATGTTGTAGCCTTGTTTTCTATTGATTAGGCCAAATAGGCCATGCGTGTATATATATATAGTTCAGTGGGGTAAGATGAAATACTTTTAAAGCACCTAAATCCTATACATTCTGATTTCTGATCGTCGTTCATATTAGTAGCAATATGTTCTTTATTTTTTTAAATTATATTCAAAATCGACTTACTACTTGATTATTGACTTTATATATTAATGCAAGGAAAATTTAGTTTTATTTTATTCCCAAATTGAAACCAAACGAAGTTTTTCAACCTTCTTATTTTATGCCAAACGTTATCAAAGCGGAACCTTCACATATAATAAATTATTCACGAGCCATAGCGCAAAATACGTAGTATTAACCACAAAACCTGAATTTAAAATGTTCGAAAAGCAATTGTTCGCCTGGTATATAATCAGCAATTCTGAAAACGAACTATCCAGACTCAGACAGTAAGTTGTTCGTGATGAAGAACATGAAGCTGAAGAAACGTGAAACTTCCAATGTAGTTCGGCCGATTTCTACAAGTCGTTTCGAAAGACCAGCAAGCAGCGATTCGAATAGCAGTGATGTTAAAACAGTTGCATCCTGGAGGGAAATCATTAAACCAAGCGCATTTGTTAAGGAACTTAACCCTAAGTAAGTATATAATGTATAGCATTAATATGGTAGGGTGGAAGAAGATGGGATCACCTTTAGAACATAATATCCAAACACACTAATCGTGTTTTAAACAATTACCAACGGTTCAGGGAAGTTGTGAGAATATGGTTTTATATTTTTTTAAATGCATTTTTTTACTGCTAAATGGGAGAAGAAAATAGAGTTAAAAGATGTCCCATTTTCCCCAACCCTGGAGCGGGGGAGGACGGGACACATTTAGCACACAATATCAAGCAAAATATCATGATCGTGTTTTAAACGATTAACAACTGTTTATGCGAGTCGCGAGGATACGGTTGTAGAATTCTTTGATTGTTCTTTGTTTACTACTAAATGGGACAAGAAATTAGAATGTCCCATCTTCCACCACTCTACTATATACGTTACTTATGTACTCTAGGAACCACATACATAGGCATATTTTTAGTATGCATGCTGCTCTTTTTTCAATACGGTATGCTGTGTGTTTTCATCTCAGCAATATATTATTGATCACCTTTAACTTCGGTCATGAAATTATAAACCTGTTATCGTTGTTTAGATTTCTTTGCGTGGAGTGCAAGTACACGCTAGAGTTCCCGGTAGCGTTATCAAATTGCGAACATCATGCCTGCAGCCAGTGTGTGTCACGTCTCTGGAAGATATCGCGATCCTGCCCCTTAGATGGAAAAGTTATTGACAGAAATGAGGTAACACATGGTTATGTAAAACCAGTTATAACTAATATATAGTAGGGTGGGAGAAGATGGGACACATTCAGCGCACCTCTAAATATCCTGATCGTGTTTTATACAATTAACAACGGTCTATGGGAGTCGTAAGGATACGGAATTATATTTATTTGAATTGTCTTTGTTTGCTACCAAATATGACTAGTAAATAGAATGATGAGGCGACCCATCTTCCCCACCCTACTATAAAGTAGGTGGAGGAAGATGGGACACTTTTTAACTCTTCTTTCTCGCCCCATTTGGTAGTAAAAAAAGAACATTCAAGTAGTTATAAAACTATATCCTCATGACTCCCATTAACCGTTGTTAATTGTTATCTGGACATTATGTGCTAAAAGTGTCCTTTCTTCCCCCACCCTACTAAAAATAAAACTCTTTTAAAAGTTGTGGACACGGCAGCAACCAAATGAACATATATATGGACCTTAACCCTTATGCGCTTAAGAATGTACTACCCCAGGCATAAAATGTGACTTATCTGCTGGATGATTTATTAAAATGATAATCTAAATATGTAGTAGAGTTGGGGAAGACGGGACACATTCATTACATAATATTTAAATATCCCGATCGTGTAATAAACAATTATCAACGGCTTATACGGGAGTCGTGAGAAAACGGTTTTTATAATTCTTTGAATGTTCTTTGTTTACCACCAAATGGATGAGAAAATAGAATGAAAAGGTGTCCCATCTTCTCCAACCGTACTATATTGAATTTGTCTAATTGGAATTCTACAATACAGGTTACGATTGACGAAAAACTACAAATCGAGCTCAACAACTTAAATATGGTGTGTCCTTTTAAACACTGTGGTTGCCACTGGGAGGGAATGTTTTTTGACTTTAAGGTTTGAAATTAATATGAATAATTTATGCGACAGTATAAAGTATATTTATTTGAATAGAGCCACTACGACGAGTGTTTGTACACCGAGGAAGTCTGTTCCAACGATTGTGGTTTCCGGTGCTCAAAACATCTAATGGATAATCACTTACAAATTGAATGTTCTAAAAGGCTGGTTGTTTGTGAATTCTGCGCTCTCCACCTGAAAGCAGAAAATGAAATTGAGCATTTAAAGTCTTGTATAAGATTTCCAGTCACCTGCCCGAAAAAATGTGGAACGAAGGTATAGTATAGTTGCATATAAATTTTAGCTTATACTGATATACTTTTCTAGTCGGGTAAAAAATGAACAACGGCATCATCCTTCTCTTAAAACCGATAAAAATACTATTATGTAAGCAGTTTATAGTAGGGTAAGCGAAGACGGGACATTTATAGCACATTAGATTCAAATACCCTGACCGTGTTTTAACCAATATAACAACAACGGCTAGCAATGAAAGTCGTGAGGACGCGTTTTTTATTTCTTTGAATATTCTGTGTTACTGCTAAATAGAACGGGAAAATAGAATTTAAAGGGGGCCTATCTTCTCCCACTCTACTGTATACAATTACCTTTACATTATTTGTCTATACAGGAAATACCTCGCGAAGAACTGAATGCCCATTTGGAACTTGATTGTCAGCTGGCCGACAAGGTTTGCCCATATGAGACAGTTGGGTGTACGTTTACGGTAAGACATTTATTTGTATTCCTTTACCGCACAAGCGAATAACTTTCTCTTGTTCCAGTGTTCGCGTGAAAAGATGGCGACACACGTCGACGAATGCTTTCGTAAACACGTTTCTTTATTGTGCGATGGCTTTCGCAAACAGGCAGAATTGCTCGGTTTACAGAACAAACAGCTGTTTGAGCACAAACAGATACTTCATGATCACGGAAAGATGGTACGCAATGGGATATTTTCAAATATGTATATATAGTTTATGGTGGGGAAAGGTGGGACACCTATTCATTCTACTTTCTCGTCACATTTAGAAGTAAACAGAAACATTCTAAAAATTATAAAACCGTATCCCCATGACTCCTATGGACCGTTTTTAATTGTTTAAACACGGTCAGGACATTTGGATATCATGTGCTAAAGGTGTCCCATCTTACCTCACGTATATACAGGTAGCGGCCGTTAATCAAATATTGGTTACTTTGTTCAGATTACAAAAGTTGGCAGAGAATTCGATTCTCAACTTCTTTGGAAGATAAGCGAATGGAGCAGCAAGAAAATAGAAGCAGAGGCAGGTAAACGAACTGTTCTGCAGAGTCCACTATTTTACTCAGCACGTTTCCAATATAAACTGGCCGTGCTGCTTTTGCCAAACGGAGATGGAAAAGGTAACCTTTTGTGGATTTTGGTTTAATATAGCTTATGCGTACAATTTTCAGCAAAGGGGACACACCTATCTATATATGTACGACTCTGCAAGGGAGAATATGATGCATTGCTATCCTGGCCCTACCGGCTTCCGATTGAGATCAGCCTAATTGACCAGAGTCAAGACCCAAGAGCGAGAATTAACCACACGTACAGTTTAAGGCCAAACCCGTGCAAGGTAAAGTTTTGATGTCTCAGCCTACTAAACATATTTGGCAGCTTTTTAACTTTCCCGATTAAATACTAGTTATTATCATAATAAATATTAAGGTGGGGGAAAATAGAACAGGTTTTCAACTTTTCATTGTATTTTCTTGTCCCATTTCGTAGTAAACAAAGAAGAAAAAAAAGATATAAAACTGTATCCTTGCGACTTCTATAAACCATTGTTAATTTTTTAAAGAACGATCTTAGCAGGGTGGGGGAAGATAGGACACCTTTACATTCTATTTTCCCGTCCCATTTGGTAGTAAACAAAGAACATTAAAAGAATTATAAAACCGTATCCTCGCGACTCCCGTAGACCGTTGTTAATTCTTTATAAAAACGATCAGGATTTTCGGATAATATGTGCTAAAGCTGTTCCGTCTTTTCCCACTCTAGTCTATTTGCACCCAGTTATTTTACATTGACAGGAAAACAAACCTTTTCTTGGTCGACCAACTTCCGAATCGAACCCAAGCTTTGGTTCTCAGACGTTCATGCCACTGGACACCCTTAACACACGTGACTATATCAGAGATGACGCAATATTTATTCGGGTTTCCGTGTTACATGATGAAACTTAAATTGAATAATTCATCATTCTGAATTAATACAAACACAAGATGTACAGCATGTAGCGCACACAAGTACAATCAATTAAAAGTATTATACCGAACGATTATTTTTTGGTGTATTGCAGAAGTTAAACATATATATATAGTAGGGTGGGGAAGTACAGTTTTTAATTCTATTTTTCTATTTGATAGTAAACAAAGAATATTTAAAGGATTATAAAACCGTATCCTTACGACTTTCATAGACCTTTGTTTATTGTTCAAAACGATGTCTCACCTATCCCCAACCTACTAAACCACTTCTGGAAGATATATTTTATATGCAATCAATGTAAAGCCAAAAAAGGAATACAATTTATTTGTCATAGAATAATAAACGCTTCGTCTTAAAAAGTTTATGAAGCCGATCTTTTTGCTATTCTCAATCGAAGTGACGTCAAGCTTCGTTCCGTCATTGTTATCGACCTTTGCTTTTCGCTCGGGCTATCCCAGTCTGTCGCCATGTTTTCGCTTTCCAGAGCTTTAACATACGTCTCCTCTGCTTCATACAGTCTCCCTTCACTTACCAAGCAAGTGCCAAGATTTTGTAGGCAAACTCCGTACAAGTTCTGTAACTTTGCATGTACACCGAGTTTTTCTTCAAACAAGTCGACAGAAAGTTTAAACTTCCCTAATGCCTCGTTCTCTTTGTCCACGTCGGTAAGTGCGCACCCCAAATAAAAGCAAGCCATGCATTGAGATATCATGGTTGCTTGGCTATGCATTCTTGTTTCTTGAATGCGGAAAATTGCATCATATACATCATGCATAGATTTTAAAATACTTGGACTGTTTTTTACACCGAGACGTCTTAAATCAACCAAACACTTCATAAGGCTGGCATAAACTGTAGTTGTGTCGTTCACTCGTTGGTACAGCCATGCAGCGCACTTCAAAATATGCATTGCTTTTTTCATTTGTCCGCACTCTCGATACCTCTTAGCAATCTCACGCACAGAATCTCCCAGTTGCTCGCATCGACTGGAACTTGGCTCTCCTCGCTTAAGGCTTTCGATTCCATCGGAAATGTAACTTGCACTTTCTCTTACACGACTCACTTGCATCAAGCAAAGGCCGATTTTAAGCTGAAGAACTCCGCGATCTTTTTCATCCATGTCGACCCTGTCCATATCCTTAAGAAGAACTGGAAGAGCTTCCTTGTATTGTTTATTGTTCCAACACAATTCTTTGTCGTCTGCATATTACAAAACCTTAAAATATGAATAATAGAGTGGGGGACAATATTGCCCAACATTCCAAACTTTTGGGGAGATAGCACGATTTAGTACTACGATATAGTATAGTGGGGGAAGACAGGACACCAGCACATATTGCCCAGTATTTTTAAAAATCAAAATATATGGCGGTTTTGGTGTGATGCCACGAATTAGTATACTAAACTATCATATCTTCATTAATTGACAACAATTCAAAAAAATTGGTTATAAAATATAAGGAGTTATATTTAACGATTCGCACACCATAGTTGTAATTTTACCAGTTAGAAAACAAACACGGTAAGACGAGACAGTTAAAAATCATTGTTAATTTTAATTATAGAATACCCAAATAAAGCTGTATAACGTTTGCTTTTGTCTACCATCAAATGGGGCACAATGAGCAGAAAAAGTCCCGTCTTCCCCCACCCTAACATATACTTACCGTCATCAATTCCTTTCATAAAATCTTCAAAGTTTTCGAATAAGTCAAAGAAGTGAACCCTTTCAGATTCGGTCGGTGCGTCAACCCTTGTCTCATCTTTCTCTGTGTTTTCAGTTGCATGTTTTACACTGGTGGCTGATGGTGGTTCATCATGTTTAGAAACTGGTGGTGTGTCAAGTTTAGAAGTTTCTGTTGCTATAAAAATTGAAATCAGTAAAGAATATAGTTTTGTATAAACCATTTTTTTTTGATTACCTGTTTTTTTGCTGGCGTAAGTACTGTTTGGGTTGTTGTTCTTGTTTCGTTTTCTGATTTCATTGTAGCTATCTAATGAGAATCTAGAAACAAAACTATAGTTGGGTGGGGGAAGGGGAGATACCTTAAGCACATAATATCCAAAGTTAGTATAGACCAAGTTAGGAAACGGCGCTCGTGTCCGCCATTACGGAGCCCACAGAGCGTGAATCGCCTATACAAATGCATGGTCGGCGTGTGTTTATTTGGTTCTTGTAAGCGATACAAAGCTAGAAAATACGTATAGCGGTTGTTTTAACATTTAAAATATAATTTCTAATATAAATCTTGTTATATGATATTAAATCTAGGAATTAATGTAAAGTAAATTAATATTTTGACTGGTTTTCGGCGTACAGTGTGGTTTAACAGGGTACTTTACGTTGGCGATTAATACTAGCAGCAATCAGCTTAGTTTACATAATAGTATATGATCATACCTAGGAATCTACAGAACCATTATATACTACATTTATAATCCAACATGAGTGGACATGCAGCTTCAAACTGCTTAAGTACTAGCAGATAAGGTGTTCGCGTTTTCCGATTTCATAAAGACCCGTAACGCAGAAAAGGTAGCTTACTAATTCAAGCAGAGGACCAAAAATAGTAACTCAGTATTGTTTTCCTCAATGTCACTTCGATATTAGGCAAATTTTACAAAGATACCTTAAGTTTCGTTGCCGGGTATACGTGTTAAGTTTGTGAGCCAAAAAGTAAAATCACGGCAATTTACATGCAAAACTGCAGCTAGATACACCAGTTTATGGTAATGTTATGCGTTTTTGTTTGTATTTTTATATTTTAAACATGTCCTTTTATGTTTTTGGTTAGTAAACTTGATATTTTCTGTTTTTTTTACTCTTTAATCGATTGAGTGTTCAATAAAAGTTTATTATTTTTGTGAGGTTTATTATTGTGATAAGATATAACATTAGTAGAAAGCCATTTTTATGCGCAGAAGTGCTTGGTTTTTAAAAAATCGCAATATTTAAACGAAAAACAGCACCCAGCAATGATAAAATGCTATGCCGTGGGCTCCGTAATGGTGGCGTCTATGACGTCATAGACGCGCGACAATGGATAACAAGACTCTTTGTTTTACAATCCGTTTCCTAACTTGGTCTATACTAACTTTGATAATATCCAAGTATCCTGATCGTGTTTTAAACAATTAACAACGGTTTATGGGAGTCGTGGGGATATAGTTTTATAACTATTTGTATGTTCTTTGTTTAATAAACGGGACGAGAAATACAGTTAAAAGGTGTCCTATCTCCCCCCACCCTACTGTATAACAATAGTTGAAATATCTACCTACATAAAAACATTTCTTACCCTTCTGCTGTACACTTGATGTTGATGCTATCGGGATTTATCAATTCACCTTCGAGCCCTTTTACTAATCTTTGAAGTTCGGCCTGGAGACCGCTGTCAACACCACCACTAATTACGTCATTATGAAATGCCTCGTCGTTTGTGACGTCACATACCAAAACTCCCGCGTTGTCGCGAAAATTCGAGGTTTCAATTTTGGGATAGTTTTTGATAAGGGCGTTGCAAACTGCTGCAGAAATAGCTGCCTTTTTAAGGAAGGTAAAAAGCAGGGTTGGGGGGACGCTTTTTAAAAGTGAGGTCGATATTTCCACTTTTTCCGAGCGCCATGTTACATTTCGTTTGATTTCGAAGAACTTGCTGCCTTTGTTATCACATTCAACAGTAACCTTGAGTTTCATTTTCGTTTGTCACATTCATGTATTATAATATTGTAAGAACCTGAGACATAAACACATCAATATCATGAAGTTACCAATAACAACGTAGCCTTTATATTCATAATATGGATAAGTTACATACACATTGCTGCGTATATCAAGTCTTCTACAGCGATAGTGGCTCGTAAACAGACTACTAAAGTACCATTGTTAGTGCTGCCTTACAGACAAAGCTCAGTTTTCATTACCTTCGCTTCACATTAACTTTAAAACAGTATCAAAAACTCCAAATAATCACTGTGTAGAACTGTCCAATTCCATTTAAAACATTGACGTAGAAACTAAACGGAACCAAAGCTCAAAGCTCAAGCTGTAACTCTAAAGCGCAAACCTAACTATTGTGCTGATAAATACAGTCTGTGTTGACGCCAATGTACAGAACGGTGGTAAAATAAACGGGACTTCCCCCGGTTATCGCTTCGTTTGTCTGTGCTGCCTTGTTTGCCTGCCTGTTCACAGTGTTACTCAGACAGAATAGTTTAGTAAGTTTTTCAGTCATTTTAAACTCGGAATACAAGTTTCGCTCGTTTAGGAATTATTGTCTAACAGCAGCAGAAATAGCTTCTGATTGTTTTTAATATTTAATTTGCTTTATATTACAAAACAAAGCCAGTAATGAAAGTAATAGTAACTTATATTTAAATCGTAGGTTGGCAGATTACAGAAATAAACACAATATAAGATCAGTGCTCAACCAGCAGACGCTAAAAACACCAACGCGTTGTTCAACAGTGGTAAAATCGATTTATGTTTGTTCTTATATGACGTCACCGCGGGATTCCCCTTTTGGCACACCACCGCGGCAAACATTCGGTGATTTCCCATTATATTTACCGACGTTGTCCTAGTTCGGACTATGTTTCAAAGGCATTTAGGCGTGCAGGTACATTTAGAAAAAGTGTAAATAATATATTTTTGTTCAGATTCGTATAGCTTCAGAATGAAACTGAAAGTTGGGTTTACTTGCGAGAACAAGGCAAATAAGTTCTTTACCGTGAAGGAACAAATATCATGGAGAGCTGAAAAGCAAGCTGTTTGTACCGATCTATTAAATAGTGTTCCGCAGCCACTTTTGTCATCTGTTCTAAGCAAAGGGGGCATTTCTACTGCCATATGCCAAGCCCTACTGATCATCAAGCCTTCGATTAAGGTAACAAACTTTCAGAGTGACAACGGTGACGTTGTTTGTGACGTCACTGATGACGAGTCTTTCCGTAATGACGTCATTCAAGGAAAAACAGCAAAAACGCTGCAATTACAGTTAAGATCATTTCGAAGAGTTTATCGGGATAAAGTATTCAAACAATTGACACGGATCACAGTCAAATGCACCATTGAAAGGTAAATAACTCTCAAGTACGTTTATTCTATAGTTTTTGTATTTAAATGTTACATTTTGGTATAAAGTAAACCTGGTTTTTGCTTTAGACGTAAAATTGCTGTGTTTCACTCAAACGAAATTAATTTTGGTATAATGTTATGTAAAACAACGCATTATAAACAGGTCGGTTACCAGCAAGTTCTCTCAATCCTCTTGGAATGATAAAATTTATGAAAATAGAAAGAAAGAACGAAACACCACCAAACAGGAAAAAGTGGAAGGTACACGCGATTCCTTACATAACTTTTAAATTATAAGCACAGAAATCAACTCATGCAATTGCGGAATATCTTTATGTGCAATACTGTGGAGTACCGTTTGAGCGCCTAAATACCTTATTCATTTTTTTCGTAATCATGTTTTAAACAATTGATAACACATGTATTATTATTCACCCACAAGTAACATATTTGGAACTCGTAAGTTGGCACGAGATGTATATGAAGCATAACACCCCTGCTATATAACGACTGTTGTTTTTCGGTTACGCGAGGATAAAATAAGTTACATTCCATCGTATATTCTGTACCGATTCTTCGTTTACTACCAACTGGGACGATGAAGACATTAAAAACCTATTCTATCTTACCCCACCCTACACCATAACATGATTTATCTTTTTCTCGATTTCACTAATTAAAAAGTTGCTTACTTAGTAACTCGTAAGCTGGCACTAGAAACAAAACACCCGTGTGATAACGACTGTCGTTTTCTGGCCAGGCGAGGATAAAATAAGTTACATTCATTCAATTCAGATGATCCAATTCGAACCAGCAAAGCTCCACCCAAGCCGACCAAGCAATCCCATAACAGCAGAGACAAACCAGCACCTTCATCTAAAACGTCACCTCCTTCTAGAGAAAAGGTTCCACCACCAAAACCTCATTCTTCCAAGTCAAAGACACCACCGAAGAGTGGGAAAAGACCCGAAGACTTGTTTGACCTTTTTTCGCAATTCAGCGATATGCTTGGACAAACCAAGGAAGGTAAAACAAACGATGCCATAATAAGGTGGAAGATAGGACCCTTTTGTTCTAGTTTCTCGTTCCATTTAGTAGTAACAAAGAATATTTATTTTTTTAAAACCGTATTCTTACGACTTCCATAGACCGTTGGCAATTGTCTAAAACACAATTAGGATACTTTAATATTGTTTGCTAAAGGTGTCCCCTCTTCCCCGATACTATAATGTTATTTTGTAGTCGCGCATTTCTATGCTTTACAATTTTAGACGACAAGGGCGATTTTTGGAAGAGGAAAAAGTACACCGAAGCTCTGCCTCAGCTTATGAAAGAATTAGAAGATACCAGCAAAGATTTAAAAGATCGAGGTGTTCTTCATTTAAAGATTGGACTTTGTTTGACCCAAGTTGGACGAGCAAGAGAAAGCGGAAATTACATCTCTGACGGGTTGGCAATGATTAAACGGGAAGATACTGATCCGGGAAGATGCGAGGAGCTTGGTAATGCAATAAAAGATGTGGCTGAGCGGTTTAGCGATTGTGGTCAAGTGAGAAAGGCTATTATAATTATAAAACTTGCTGCTTCAATGTATGAAAAAGTAGAAGAATTGCGGCATGCCTACAATGGTTTAATGGAATGTAATTGTCTATTGATTGGAATGAAAGGTGCGGATAAAAGTATAATAATAAAACTAGCTGAAGAAATACATCAAACCATTTTTAAACTTGGTGAAAATAAGAAAAATCCTTCAACCGTGATGGTTCGTTGCACAAGTTGCTTCAACATGGCGACGCTGTATTTTGGAGACCGCGCGAAAGAAGTTAAAATGTACAGAAAGGCCATCGAAATGTACGAAGAGGAATCCGGTTCAGATGCAAAGTTTTTTAGTTTATATGGAATGTGTCTCAATCGGCTTGGGTACTTACTTCAGATGGAAGGAAAAGTATTTGAAGCCGAAGAAGTTCTCACCAACTCACTACTGAGCATGAAGTTGGCTAATGATTGGAAGAACGAAGCTAATAGGCAAAAGTTAATTGATACGACCGAAAGAACATTAGTGAAACTAAGATTTGAACTTAGTACGATATGAACAACAGACAAACTCACCAAAGCTAATATTATTAACCGTCTACCGCAATATACGCTTGTATATCATTCACAGATAACAACATGCTGTATATTTCTAATTTAAATGTGAATTCATTTAGTGATAATATACAGTAGGGGGAGACGGGACACCTTAGCGCATATTATGTATATATCCTGATCGTGTTTTAAACAATTAACAACGGTAATATGGGAGTCGTGAGGACGCTATTTTATAATTCTTTGAATGTTGTTTGTTTACTACCAAATGGGACGGGAAAATAGAATGAAAAGCAGTCCCATTTTCCCCCAACCTTCTTTATCATTTTAAAAGTACGTAATTATATTGCAAAATAAACAGTACATTGTATACTATAGAGAGTATATTCCTATTTCACGCAAATGGCTAAATGAGAATCATTCACGATCACACTAAATATGACGCTTTACCGAACCGCCACAAGTAAAGGAACGCGCGTTGATGCTTTCAACAAATACATTTGCCTTTTAGGGCCTGTTATACTTTATACGTTTATGCACCAAAACATTAAGTGAAAGTTATGTGATAATAGTTAGTGGCTGTTGCATTCCAAGTGAACGTTCTATGTAAGACGTCATTTCCGGAACGAACAAGTGCTCGTTTGTTTACTGGGTTCACAGTTTGAGTGACACCAATGCAGAAAGTGATTAGAATTAATTGTAAATTATATAATCCTCTCACATGGTGCAGCATAGGCTTACGGTCGAAATGATCCTGTCGAAAAGAAACCGAATACAAAGATTGGCGTCTCGCACTCTCCCTTTTATCTGGATTTCTGATATCACTTTAAACTATTATTTATCAATTAACTCACGAAGAATTCTTCCAGTGTGCAAGTTTGGGGAATTCCTATTGTGTTGATGTTGTACCAATTACTATTGCTTTAATCACGTTAAACTCAGTAAATCAAAAAGTGTCAGGGATAACATTAAAATCCGCTTTTTATTTATTTCTGTATGGCTTCAACTCTGTTGGTGCAAGTTTAGTTTGTTACCCTTTAATTGATAAAATGTCAACAAGAGATAGTCTTTTCATTTGTAATTCATACCTTATAAACCTGCGTTAGTTTTTTCTTTCGTGTTTTTTTAAAGGTGAGATTTAAATCACCATCAGTCATGGGCGGATATATTCAGCTTTGTCGCAGCATGGCAAGAATCGACACGAATACTGAAAAGTGTTCGGTGGTCTACAACGGTACGATTTAAAACGTTAGATAGTCTTGTATGTATAGCGTCATTCGTGCTCCAAGGAAATACTCTATGTTTCCTTTTACACACACACATTTTGTAGCGGTTTGTTATTGTAGATTTCATGATATAGTAGGGTGGGAAAGATGGGACACTTAGTCAGACGAGACTTTTTAATTTTTTTTTTTTACGGACCCCCATTTAATGATAATCAGGAAAATAATGTTACAGAATTATTTGACACTGTTATCGCGACTTTATAGAACGCGGGTCAAAGCTGATTACTGTTTTTAAATATTCAAAAAATATGAAAAACAGAAACAGTATATTTTGAACAGGTAACAAAATGCGAAATAATAGGGTGCTAACTTTGAATGCTCGCTTAATCAGCTGATGAAGTTTTGTAGTTTTCGAATGTAAATGATTGAGCTTGTTTTATAGCTTCATAAAACAACTTTGAATATTTCGTACAGTTTAACTCTGTCTCATAAAACTAGTTTTAATTTTGTGAAAAAAACTGAGATGTAAACATGAGGAAAATAGGCAGGGATCAGTACGACTTTAATTTGAGATAAAAACAACAAAAAATATCGGTTTAACGTTATATATATAAAGTTTACATGGCAAAGAAACTAGCACAGCTGGTTAAAGTCGGTAGGTTAACTACAAGTTGCAGAACACTGTATTTCAATTTTGTGTCTCATCTTCCCTCACATTGTAGTTTTGTATGTTTTCATTGCCAAACTTTTAAAGGTTTGCTTTTAATTCAATAATTTATATTCTCAATTTTCTTTTATTACAAGTTTCTATGCATTTGTAGAATATATACAATATTTATCAATTGATGTTCGAACAATACCCATTTTTGTTCAATATGCAAATTTCAATAAAGGCTGCTAAAATTCTCGGTAAAACTGCTGTTCGCGACTTCGAAGTATTTGCGAATTAACGCTTACTTTGTAAAAGTAAGTTACAGCGTAAAACTTTTTAAAGATAGTAGGCTACTGTGGGGATAGAGCGCTATGCTTGAAAGTAATCGCCATAAATGGAAGTTTTCGATGGATCGCCTTTCTCATAGGGGATTCACCTAAAATTTCCCGGTGATCCTGTAGTTTTACTTTTAAGCAATGTGAATTTATTT
This sequence comes from Ciona robusta, assembly GCF_009617815.1. Classification (NCBI taxonomy): domain Eukaryota; kingdom Metazoa; phylum Chordata; class Ascidiacea; order Phlebobranchia; family Cionidae; genus Ciona; species Ciona robusta. The sequence continues at coordinate 4,759,059 of NC_143235.1, forward strand.
AGTTTCGCAAATGCAATTATTTTTGCAATTATGTTAGGTTAACATGTTTATTTGGAGAACGAGCACAAATTGCGTGTTATAATTCCGGTTTGTTCGTGTTTTAAATTACCTCGTCTGTCATTCTTTAAGACATTGAGCTAAGCTTTATGACATAAAAATATACTAAGAACTGAAACTATCGGACTAAAAGTCTGCAAACATGGTGTTTGAATCCATTGTTGTTGACATTCTGAACAAATATCTTGGAAAATACTTTGAGAACCTTGATCCATCTCAGCTTAAACTTGGCATATGGGGAGGTAGGCGTTTATGTGGTTAAACTTTATATTTATCCAGTCTGCAGAGTATGGCAGGGGCACGAGGGATTTCGTTTACAAACTTTTGGCGATGCATGTCAGAATTTGTCTAATGCACGCCAAATAATTAAACAATGAAAAAAATATGTGTTATGTTAAGTAGGATTTCCGGTGCTAGTGAAGAATCTCCCCCCACCTTATTTCCTAACCACTAACCCCTTACTACTAACCCACTAACCATCAACCCCCAACCACCAACCTCTAACCACCAACCCCTAACACTTCCCACCAGCCTATTCTGCTATGTTTTGGAAGATTCTTTACCAGTGCCTGATTTCCTAACATGGCTTGAAAATGTACATGCTTTGCACGCCGATTTTTGATAATAGCACGCAGGCACGCAAAAACTAACCATCTTGCACACGCCATACCTCTTCAGGAACTGTCATACTTTGTAGTCTGGAAATTTATAATAATCTACATACCCTTCACGTTGAGTATATATAACAACTTTTTAATCTGGAGAAACTGCAAATATAAGAATCTTCCATGTTCCTATACTTAACTTTTTTATAATTATTCGCAAAATTGTAAGTTTGCTTTTGCATGCATAACCAGTGACCACGCTTATTTTCTTCCAATTAAATGTAAATAGTTCTTAACTGTGAGCGTGTTTTAACAACTGTTGTTTATGTCACTATATCCTGTCTTTTTGTTTAAAATATTTTAAAATCTTACTGCCGTAATCGCAAATGCAAATTAAAGTTATTATTATAAATATCTTTATTTGCACATTGTGAGTGTCCCCATGCATGCATAACCTTTGGGAAGTAATGGTACTTACTTACCTATGTTTGTCTTATTCTAGGTGATGTGGTACTTGAAAATCTAAGAATACAGAGTAATGCTGTAGTGAGTGTTTTTAATGTTTTTAATGTTTCATTTTACTTTTATTATTTAGCATATTAGTTGGCATTAATCTCATATTTACTCTTTCTTTCCCTTATTTTTATTCCTCTTCACTGTTTTCTATCCATGTTGTGTTTGTATCTTTCTTTAGTCTGTGGCAATGGCCTGAGTCAATTTCCCCCCAAAATAACATTTTATCATCGATGGTATTATTACGTAAAAGTATTTTTTGTGTAAGTCATTGACATTCAACCAATACTAAGGGGGGGAAATCATTTAGCTGGTGAGCAGTAACATTTCTAGCCTAAAATGTTCATTAGGTCTCACTAATAACTGCGGTTTATTTAATTTAAAAATAACTCGGCTTGAAAACTTATTTTAAAAATGCGTGAAACGCGTGCGTAAAGGATTACCTACTGGTGGTTCTTAGTGAATCAAGAGGTTGGTTTATGGCTGCTTAAACACATGGATGTTCGTCTCTCTATATTCTATGGGCCTACCTGTTGATTAAATTTATTTATGGGGTGAATATTAAACAACTTATTCAGACACAACCTGGATTAGGGTTATTAAGATGCAATTGGTTAAATCTCAATAATTTATGCACCTAAAATTGACTTTCAAGTATTGTCAGCGCCAATGAAATGTTCTTGTGGGTATTGGCGTTGCCTATCTGCACTGACGGAAGGTAAAAACATGGCCGGAACGAAAAGAGCAAAGATCAGTTTAATGGCAACCTAGCTTATTGTTTATTGTTATAACATGGTTGTTGTTAACTATCTGTTCACATGTAATGGTCATAACATAGATCATATTGAAACTATTTGTATACATTCAAATTGTATTTCCCAAGTTTATAGAGAAAGCATAAATAATTAAGTCAATTAATTTTAAAAGTGTATGATTCGTTAATATATGCACATTTATCTTGTTAGTAAATCTTCATAATTTGATTATTCACATTTAACCATTGTGGATTTTCTGTATGTTAGCTATGGTGGCAATGCTTTACATTTGTTAATTTATAATTCAAGTCGTTTATAACTATCATTTTACCGTTAATTTTCTTTTTCTTTTTAGTTAACTCGTTCTTGGAAGAGATACATAATATTGCATTGTGTTAATCTATGTAGTATTATTTAACATAATGAATGCCTTTAACTTCCTGTGTATTATGAAGCCTGGTCTATTTTTGCACACCATGCATGACATTAGTGTTCTCCATACAATTTAACTAAAACAAGTAAACAACTAAGAGGCATTAGCTTATCTATGTTTGTCCATACATTAGGCCTAACGAATGCAATAAAATTAATAGCTAAGAAATTAAAATCTAAGAAAAACAAGTATATAATATATAAAAAACAAATATAAACCTGAATTTGACAATAGTAACAATAGTCAATTTCATTACATATGTTATATATTTTTCAAAAAATGTGTTCAATACCCCATAAAAAGCAACTTATTACATCTAATATTAACATATGCATTGACAGAAAGAGTTCAACGTGCCATTTCAAATTGCATTTGGATTTTTAGGTCTGTAATTTTTTCTTATTGTGTTATTTTAATGTAAATAAAAACAAGGATACATACATGAATACATATATTAAATTTACAGATTTAATTACCTTTCATCCAGATATATAATGTATATATATTTGCAAAATTGCAATTAAAACCTTGTTTAATATGGTTTATAACAGTCGACATTACGTACTGTGGAAATTTCAATATAAATGACATTTTTTTAGGCAAATATTAATTTCTTTATGATGTGTAAATGACATTTTCTTTAGGCATCATTGTATTGGTTTTCAGGCAAGCTAACATTGAAAATTCCATGGAAAAATTTGTACAAAGAGCCCGTGGTGGCAACTGTGGATGGTTTATACTTGTTGCTTGTTCCAGATGATGGTAAAGTTTGATGTAGTTTACTAATGCATAAGAAAAAATGAAAATGGATTCGATATTTTATTCTTAATTCCATTTTTATGTTCTCTTATATTTACCTAAAATTACTTCATACCATTTATTTTAAATGTTTTGATTTTTTTTGCTACGTAACAAATTTCATCAGGATTTTAAATACTAACATACAAACCTTGTTCATGTTGGTACAAAGTTGCAAGTTGGTTTAAATTAACAAAAGATTTTTTTAATTTTGCATTATTTAGATGACACATATGATGAAGCAGCTGAACTTAAACTTGAAAGTGATGCAAAGCAGGAAAAGTTGAAGGAAATTATGGAGTTGGAATCCAAGCAAGCTTCTGGTAAATGACAACAGCAGTATTGATTTGTTTTAAAACCCCTTAATTGGGATTATTGAAGAAATTTTAACCACCTAATTTTATACCAAATTTTATGCTATATTGTTAAAAAAAATTACTACACCAATACCATCGGTGTGTTATTTCATTTTGTACAACAATCTACTATTTACCAAAGCTATCTTATAACTTGTAATTTTTTGTAAATAACTTCAAATTTAAAAAAAAATATTTGTTAATTTTTTTGCACACTACATAATTTCTGAAAATACAAAGTTACAAACCTAGTAAATATTTGCATATGGCGTCAGGCTTATATATCTAGTTAATTTTGCATTAAGGCAAAGAAGAAAGTCAAGATGGTTTTGTTGAGAAACTTACATCTCAGATTATAAGGAATGTCCAGATTCGAATTCAAAATATTCATATACGATATGAAGACCAGGTAAGATTTTGTATTTTTTTGTTGATATCTTGGTTTTGTGAAAGTTTAACAGGTTGAACATATTTTCTTAATTTTATGTTTGTAAAACTGTTTAAATATATACTTACTTGATTTAAAATTATTTTTATTTTGAACACAGAGCACCAATACACAGCATCCATTTGCTGCAGGAGTTAAACTAAAGAATCTACATTTTGAGGTGACTGGTTTGATCTAATGTATTAATATTCATTTATTAATATTAAATTTAACGTTCCAATGGTAATTATGTACATGCTTCTGCTACCATATTTTTAATTGATTGGTAATTTGGTATATAACAAATTAACAATGCATGAGCTAATAGTAGGGTAGGGGAAGATGGGACACCTTTAGCACATAATATCCAAATATCCTGATCGTGTTTTAAACAACCAACAACGGTCTATTTCAGTTAGAGGTTACGGTTTTATAAGTTCTTGAATGTTATTTGCTTAATATCAAATTGGATGAAAAAATAGATTAAAAAGGTGTCCCATCTTTCCCACCCTACTATTTTATTCAAATAATAAACAATTTAATGTTGATAATAAGTAATAACCAAACTATTATCATATTGGTGTACCACACAACTTTCGATGTCCCATATTTTTGTGGTTCTAAAACAGAAATGCACTAGTAATGTTACAGGTAGTGTCACTGTATTGAAAAACTAACTCGGATCACTTTTTTTTTACAACAACATCTTATCTTAAAAATGTCAGCAAAAAAATGACCAATAACAAAATAAATGAATTTTAGTTTCCTAATTCAAATATCAATGTATAAGGTTTGTATTGAATGCATAGCTGATTTGTGTAAATGATTTATTAATACTAAACTAAAGCAAACACAAACTAATGGTTAACTTATAAACTAAAGCTAAAAAATTAATAGCATGTCTGCACTTGTTTCACAGTTTCCCTTTATCTTGTTAAACTAGCCTTTCACTGGACTTTTTGAAATCTGAATTCACCTTTACTACTACTTCTTATGACTATGGTAAAAATAGTATACGAATGTTTAAATTACTATTAATGGCTTAAATGTGCATAGAGTTATTTGGGAACAAGCTTTAAATCAAAGCATTATATTATGCCGCTGCTCTGATTGACAATTAGTCAAAAGTAAATCATTTGAAATAAGTACAATAATGTTATTTTAAAGTAACATAATTTATTCCTTAAAGTTAGTTAAAAAGCAACAAAGGTATTTATTTAAAAGTAAATGATTTTTAAATGAGTACAATAATGTTATTTTGAACCAACATATATTATATTGCTACTTTCACTGTTAATTGATCCTCTTTTTCCAAATTCTTTTTTTGTTATTTATTAAAAATTATTCTCCGCATATAGCTAAGTAAATTGTGTTCAGTGTTTGTTTAAAAAAATGTTTCCTAATCTAATGTTCCTATTTTTCCAAACCTAGTTTATGTATTATTTATGCAATGTATTGATTAAATAAGGCAGTAGTTGCTTTTTCCATACCCTTGAAATTACTTCAATTACCCTTAAGCAATTTGTTTTAAAAAACAATAATTGTTAAACTAGTTTATGTTGTTGGATGTGCTTTTTTTTTGCACAAAGTACATACAAATGCTATTGCAAAATGTAATACCTAAAAATTATAAAAAACCTAAAAAAAATTACCGAAATGTGCATAGGTTTTCTTATATAGCCTTGTTTATTAAACATTAGTTTAAATAATAGACAACAGATGAAAACTGGATTCCAACTCTGCTCGATGCCCCGGTTGAAAATATTTATAAACTTGTTGATCTTCAAGGTTTATCTTTGTATTGGAATGCATCACCTAAAGATTATTATAAAGGTAAAGATTGTTTGTCATCACCCAATCTTTGGGTCAATTCTCTTTAAATACATAAAAAAATGAAAAAATCCCCAAAAAATAATCACCCACAAAGTAACATACATGGTAACTTGTAAGCTGGCACGAGGTGTATGAACACCAGTGTTATAATGACTGTTGTTAAGTAAGTTACATTCAAAGCCGACTCTTTCATTGTCAGGTTGTGTCTTTACGCACACTTTTGTTTCTATTAGAAGACTAACTTGATAATTATAAAACATAAATGGCTCGTTTGTCTGCTGCGTGTATCAACCACACTTATTTTCTTCCAATTACTTGTAAACTGTTTTTAACTGTGAGCGTGTTCTAACAACTGTTGTTTTGTCACTATATCCTGTCTTTTAGTTTAAAGTATTTCCAAAACCTTGCTATTGTAATGGAAGGGAAAAATAAAGTTTTTATTATTATTATTCTATTCTATTAGAATTCTAGCAGCCTAATGTATTATGATATTGTAGGACAGTGGTTCACAACATTTTAACCCACATAAGAATGTTTTGTCTCTATATCCTGTCTTTTCACTTAAAATATTTTTTTTTTGAATTAAAACTCAATGTTTTGATTATAACTGTGTTTTTCAGAAATTGTATATATAAATATTTGTAATTTATTATTATGTTTGCATATTCCATTATTCCTGTATAGTAAGGTACTTAAGTTTTCCCCTTTAGTAGCCTATGTATGTATATTTATTCAAATAATTCTTCGAAAAAATTTTAAATAAAAGCTAAACAAAAGCACTTGCATTTGCATGTAACTTTAACATGGTAAATGTTAGGACATAAGTTTAGTGATAACTGTTATACTTTTTCATTTTAGATTTTCCACCATCTGAACAATTGTCTTTATTTAAACAAAGTTTTGGAGATAAAGATTTATCTACAGAATATACATACAGTAAGATTTATTTTTTATGATTTTTTGCCTTATTGCAATAACTTATGAATTCCATTTTTAATTTTTTTCATAGAAGTATATTTAAGTTTTTTTACCCAACAGTTGGTCAAAGTTTGTATTGTAATCAATTTCAACTTAAGTACTTAAATAGTTTTTACTTTTCAACTTAATTTTTTTTAACAGAAAGTTTAGTTCAACTTAAATAGTTTTTTTTCATGTATGTGAATAACTGGTGTACAGAATTTGAACATAAGAGTGCAAGTACAGTTTGTTGTAACATATGGATAGGAATCATAGGATATGTTACCTCATGACAGCGCATCCGGTAACTTAATGCTGTTGTTGTCAAGTGTTAAATTTAATAGAAACTGTCAAGTGTTTAATTAAATAAATTAAAATTAAAAATTAATTAGTTGTAGCAGACTTTTTTGTACTTATATGAAACACATTAAAAAAATTACCATATTTATTCGAATTTTTATCAGCTGAATTGCCATTATGTTTGAAATAGTGGATATTATAAGTTCAGTCGTGCAGTAAAATCTAAATAATCCACCCATTACAATGACATGGCAAAATAAATCACGCTGTGCGATGCATTAATGAGAATCGCATCGCTCTTAACATTATCCTATCCTAATTATGGTGAAAAGATATTTAAATATAGTTAAATAATTTGTTTACAAAACCACTTTAACACTTCTTAAACTTTGAAGAAGACATAAATTTTTTTACCGCTGTGTCCGAATACAACAATATGTTTTGATTATTAGTGGAATTCGTTATTAATAAAATATTTTTGTGGTTAAATTTACCCACAAAGTAACATACATGGTAACTTGTAAGCTGGCATGAGGTGTATGAAACAGAACACCCGTGTTTAACGACTGTCGTTTGCCGACTGTCGTTTGCCGGCCACGCAATAATAAAGCAAGTTACATTCATATTTTCTTTCATTCAAACATAAGGTAGTTATTAAAATTTTAAGTCCTATTGTTTTTGTTGAAGTCTTTGTAATACATTTTGTTATCAATGAAGCAGAAAGCTAGAACGATTAACTTTATGATATATAGTTATGTTATTATAAATGTTTTAATGTTTTTATAAAAATAAAACTTTATTGCAGTAGGGTGGGGGAAGACGGGACACCTTTTAACTCTATTTTCTCGCCCCGTTTAGTAGTAAACAAAGAACATTCAAGAATTATTAAAACTATATGCCAACAACTCCCATTGACCGTTAGTAATTGTTTAAAACACAATCAATATATTTGGATAACATGTGCTAAAGGTGTCCCATCTCCCCCCACCCTACTATATATATACATAATAATCATTTTTTAAAAATGTGTTTTAAAGAGAAACTTTAATATATATACATATATATAATTATTTTTATAAATAAATATTTTTTGTAAAGTTTTTATAAAATATAACTTTATAATATATATATTTTCAGTTTTAAAGCCTATTCAACTGAAAGCTCGATTAAAATTGGATCCCAAAGCCAATGTTAATTTGCAACCAAAGATTTTCATCACACTTGTAATTGAGGAAGTTGGCTTCCAACTTTCCCACCAACAGTATCATGGAATTGTGGTGGCAACAGACAACATAGACAGAATGTCGATTAATGCCAGATTCCGAAAATACAAGCCCAATGCTCCATTAACTCCAGCTAAATGGCAAGTTACTTGAATATTTTTTCAAAATCCATCTATCCAAGCATTTCTACATAAATATTTTGAGTTTTTCTCTGTTGTTTTTAAATAGTTGAAGGGTTCTTTTTGGCCCTCTATTAAATTACTGTCAAAATTCTGTCCAGATAAAAGCAAGAAAATGGCAAACAAATATTGATTAAATGTTTATTTTTATTGTTTTATCATATTTTAAAATAAAATAATAATTGTGTTCATTTTGGTTTATGACACATTCAAATGTATATGAATCAGGTCCTTGGGCAAGGCACATCAGAGAACTTTTAAGTTAATGGTCTTGCCCAAGGTCACATACGCCCACAATGGTAGCAGCGATTAGCCTCGGACCCATTACCTCTGGGTTACAGGCAGGCGTGCTAACCAACTGTGCCACGGCAGCAGACTTTAAACTTTAAAATAATTCACCTAATTCCGTTGTTAAACCACTATATAATAAACAGGTGGATATACGCTTACCGTAGCGTTGTTGGCACGATTGTTGCGAACTCACGAAAGTTAAGTTGGGTGAACATCAAGAAGCATCGCGATAATGTTCATCAATACAAAGCTCTATACAAACAAAAACTGGAAGAAAAAACTCCCAACCAGGTAAAGTCAACTTTTATCACTGTTTTATTAGGTCATTCATTGGTTTTATGATATTTAATATTTTTCAATAATGAACTGCATATAGGACACTCCATATACAGAAACAAATATTTAAGAAATAATAATAATCACTTTATTTGTCTCTTTGATTATGGTAGCGAATATTTGGAAATATTTTAAACAAAAAGACAGGATATTGCGACAAAACAACATTTGTTAATACACACTTACAAATAAAAAAATATTTACATTTATTTGGAAGAAAATAAGCGTGGTTCCTAAACCTTACTGTACAATTGAAGATTATGAAAACCATTCTTCCAAAAAATTTGCAATGCCTATATTCTTTAGAATATAAAGATTGTGAAAAAAAATCGCCTTTACTTTCCTTTGTAATTGAGTTGTTCAATGTTTCTTAAAAAAAAAATAATCACATTATTATAACGCAGGGTCTTCTTGATCAACTTCTTAAAGCAGAAGATGCACTTGATATTTTTAATATTACACTGACAAGAAAACAAGCTGAAATAGAGGTTTGGATTTAGTATTAATGTCACGATAAAAAAACTTTAAATAAAACAATAAAACTCATTTGTTTTGTTTATTCTGTTTCAATCATTTTAAAACCGGCAATTCAAAACATGCTATTTCACGCCAAATTCCTTTAATGTTACTTTTAACTTTTCTAATTTGTCAAATGTTAGTTCTTTTAACTGCCAGCTTTAAAAAGCTGCATTTTGTTTAGCAACTTTAAATTTGCTTTGAATTGGCAGTTTTAAAATAATTGAAAAGATAAACTAGAATAAACATAAAAAGTGAATGCGTTTTATTGTTTTATTTATAGTTTTTTTTTTTATCGTGAAATATATTAAAGTTGTCAATTTCCAGCTTGTTCGTGAAGGTAGTGAGATATTGAATGCCGAATATCTTCTGCAACATAATAAACAATCATCATCTAGTTGGTTTAGTGGATGGTTTTCAAGTAAAAGTTCCAAACCTGAAAAACCAAAAGAACCAGAAGGTTTGAGTTCAAATATAATGTGGACAAATAAATTTAGGAATAGATGCATGTTATATATATATTTTTATTATTTTGATGCACTTGTTTAATAATGCAAAACAAGTTTAGAATAACAAATTTAACGAACAAAAACATTTTAATAAATTTTTTTAATTAAGTTGAAATTTTTTAAAAATGTTTTTAAGAGTGTTTTTTTTAAATTTGTTTTTTTTTTTTAAATTTTTTTAAAAACTTAGTCCTTCAGTATTTTTTTATTTGTCTTCTCATCAATTACCACATGTCCACATATGTGACTCTCCGGGTTATTGCTTTTGTTTTTTTCTATAGCTGACGTTGTAACCGCTGTGTCATGGTAGCGTTTTTGTTTTAAATATTTACCATGTTAAAATATTTAACATTTAATATAAAATCTTAGGCCTGGACAGTGTTATGACTGCTTCAGAAAAGAAAGAACTTTATCAATCTATCGGTTACATTGAAGGTGAATTACTTGATGATAGTGATTTACCAAAGTCTTATGTTAAAACACATTTGACGGTCAGTCTTAAAAAGGTATGCAAAGGGTTTATTTTTTGAAATGTTTATTTGTTGTATTTATTTTTCTATGAAGACATATTTGTCAGTATAAAGATATTTTTTTCGTTTTCGAACTTTCCGTTTTTTTCTTACCGAAGTAATATAAATTTTTACTAGAATGCACCTCACTCTATTGACTGCGTTTAGGTATTGTGTTTTTAAATTAAGTTTATGTTTTGCCGACTAGCTATTTTTTCCAGTATATATTAAATAATTAATATAGTAGGGTGGGAAAAGATTGGACACCTTTTGATTCCGTTTATCTATCCCATTTGGTAGTGAAAAAAGAACATTCAAAGAATTATAAAACCGTGTCCTCACGGGTCAAGACTCTAATAGACCATTGTTAATTGTTTAAAACACGATCAGGGTATTTGAGTATTATGTGCAAAAGGTGTCCCATCTCCCCCCGCCCAATACTATAGTAGGGTGGGGAAAGTGGGACACCTTCAGTAGTACACAAAAAACATCCATCTTCTCTCATTTTACTATAATTGTATTATTCAAACAAGGAAGGTACCATGCTAAAGTTGTTTTGGCGTTAATTTCCATCTATTCGTTATTTGCATTATTACACTTTTTTTTAATTAAAGTTTATTTTATGCTTCAGGTTTCTTTGGAGCTATGCAACAAAAAAGTTTGTGCTGAAGATATTTTGCAACTGTGTTTCTATGGAATAAATTTAGTCGTCAAACAACGTCCATCTGCAAAAGCTGTCCGGTAAAAAATGGGGAATTGTTATTAGGAATTTAGATTTGTTATTACACATTTTAATAATATATTAACAAGAAAACCAGGTCAAATAGCGGTTTTAATTTGACAATAATGTCAAGATAAAAAAGCTATGTCCGGTACAAAAAATTGGTTAGCCATGTCTGGTAACAAAAGTGTGGTTTACATTTGTTATTACATATTTTAATATTTCATTAACAAAAAAAAAAAAAATTTATTAACAAAAAAAAGAGAATTTACATTTTGTGATATTTTCTGTTTCACTTCAGTTTGACTGGTGATCTTGAGTCTTTAGCCATGTATGGTGTTCCTCAAAATAACCAGACTCCAACTATAGTTGCTCATGACGTAGATTCCACGTAAGTTTTATTAATTATAGATTTGTTTGGTTCTTTTTAATTGTTTTATTTTGTTTTTATGTTTAACTAAATTAATACCCCTGAAACCTATTTCACTTACTAATGAAATTCAAAAATCCGTCACACCAAAACTAAAATGCAACAACGGTTAATATTTTTTGTTTATTTAGCTTAGAAAGTAAAAAAAAACTGTACAGTTTTCTAAAAACAAATCTGGATTCCCCTTGTAAATATTGATATAATTATTAAGTTTGTTATGAAGCACTCCCTTAGACAGTTTTATACGTTTGTTGAAGTTTCATTTTTTCAATATCTCCAAAACTACAGATTTATTAAAAAATTACAGATAATTTTAATTTTTAATATTTTTATAATCTTAGGACAAAACAGTCGTTATTCCACTTTGATTTTGAAACCAACCCGTTAGACGAGACATGTGATCAGAGGCTTGTAGCTGATTCGAAGCCAGTAACGATGGTGTATGATGCGGTACGTATGGAAAGATTTATTCTGAACCAGCCTCTTGATTTATTGCTTTAATGTTAATACAACCTCTTTTAAAAAACCTAATTATTTAACATGAATGCAAAAACATCTTTATCAGTAACAGTGTTATTTCAATGATTCAGTAGTATTACCCACAAAGTAACATACTTGGTAACTCATAAGTTGGGACGAAATAACTACCGACACCTTTTTTTGTGTTAACTCAATTACATACATTACTTTTAGAGTTTATTTCATTTTCCATTTCTAATAATACAGGTTACAGTGAACAACCTCACCACGTTTTTTAAACCACCTGAAAATACTCGACTACAAAGGTAACCATGAATATTATAGTGGAAAGATTTGTTTTAATTACCATTAGGTTTTATATAGTTTAGGAGTCTGTTAAACACCAGTATTGTATAGTTGAGTAAAATGTCACACATTGGGTATACTATTACTACACCATTTATTACTAAATATAGTTGTCAAGAATCGGGCAGTATGAAATATCCGACATGTTTACTTTATATTATAGTGTTATTGTTTGCAATAGTTGAAGTATTGTATCTTTATGCGGCTCAAACAATCATATTATCAACATGACATAGCCCTTACTTTAATATAATTTGTAGTTCAAGATATTTTAATGCAATAATTGTTATGTGGGTTAAAATGTTGTGAACCACACCACATAATATGATAATACATTAGGCTGTTAGTATTCTAATAGATTGAATAAAAATAATAAAAACTTTATTTATCCCTTTCATTACGATAGCAGAGATTGGGAAATATATTAAACCAAAAGACAGGATATAGCGACAAAACAACAGTTGTTAAAACACGCTTACAGTTAAAAACTTATTTATATAAAAGAAAATAAGCATGGTCGCTACACTTAGCAGAAGAATGAGCCATTTTCTTTAAATAAGTTAAACTTCTAATAAAAACAAAAGTTTGCGTAAAGAAGCTGAGCAAACTACAAACATTCAAATACTTGATATTTTATAGATTACGTACTGTAGCTGCTTCTACGTATAATGATGTGAAAAACCAAACAACAACAGGATTAAAACACATTATAAAGAACAAACAAATAACTCAAATCAATGTTCATTTCTCATCTTCACGTTTCGTTTTACCCAAAGATGGAACTGTGCAAAGGTATAGTAAACATTATTTTTAGATACATTTTAAACAAATAATCTTGCGCCGGCTCAGTAGTTACAAACTGTGGATTATTATTGTTTTAAATTTTTTTATACCTATTTTTAAACTTAATTTTTTGAAACCTTTTTTTCTTCATATATTTAGGGATGCACATTACAGAATAATTAGATGTTCTAGGATATACTAGAATACTTTATTTCGAATCTAGAATTTCGAAGCTTTTTATATTTATAGGAAAAATTAATTTCACCCACATAAGTCAGTTTATTGACTCTTTTATAGTAGCCTTGTTGGATCGTGAGCTGTAAAATGATCAAAAATTGTACTATTGGGTAGTTTTCGCGTCACGAAACGTATAGCAGGCTACGAAAAGACGTTGCGAAACGTTTACTCTCGAAAGTCTCACAAACACAAAAATATTTTTTTCAAAATTATAAAGTTTTAAAAATTGTTATTGTAGTTATGAGATGATGTGTAATGACGTCATTAAACAGAATACCAAATATGGTAAAATCTAATACAAAAGGATTTGAATCTCACGGATTCGAAATTCTGTAATGTGCATTCCTACATATATTGCTGACTATTTAGATAAAACATAGGGCACAACTGGGTTTGAGAAAAGTATCTTTTCCCAAAATGTTAATTTTTACAGAAAACAACAGCCTTTTTTATACAGAAAATGACAGAGTGAAATTGTTAATTTTTATAAAAAAATGACAGACTTTTTATCTGTGGTAAATTTTTAGCAACTCTCATGCATTGGTGCTTGATCTTGGAGAACTCATCGTGGTAAACAATTCTTGTTTTGATGAAAAAAGTGTGGATAACAGAGTGAGTTTTAGGGATTTTCACATTATTCTATGTGAGTGAGGTCTCGCACGCCCTGGGACTTGAGATTTAGGCCAGGATTGGCCCATTACCCCAGCACCCTGGGTGCTATTGCATGGACCTTACAAGTTTTTAAAGCTTGTCGCTTTACCGAAGCTGGGCGACAAGGGTTTTAATGATAATGGATGGGAGATCTTCCCTTGACAGCTCAGCTAATGTTAGATGCTCCCGTCTTGCGCTCACATAAGCAACATAGTAAAAATATTATTTTCAGTATGTTATATTTTATCGCCAACATATTAAAAATGTTATTTTTAGTAAAAGTCCTCTTTTACATTAAGTTACCTTTTACTTTGTTATATGTTGGTCATAATATATGTTACAGGGAGTTGCTGAAATACAATCACGAATATACGACGCGTTTAATATTAATGTCAAGAATATTCAGCTTGTGTTATCTCGAAAAGGTTTGTTTTACTGAAAGTTAGAACAAAAACTGCCAAATTTTATTTAACTTTTTACATAGTTTGTCCACAATAACAAAGATATCAACACACTGATAAAAAATATAAATATTTAAATAAAAACTATATAGTAGAGTGGGGGAAGATGGGACTAGCACAAAATGCACATAAATATCAAATATGCAGTCTTGACGATACAGTTTTATAATTCTTTAATTTTCTTTGTTTTTTATCAAATGGGATGAAAAAGTAGAATAAAAACGTGTCCTATCTCTCCCCACCCTATTATAAATTGAAAACTATAAAACAACAACATTTGTAAGTCTGCAAAAAATCACAATACATTCGCCCTATTTATTCCTCCTTAATTTACTATTCCTTTACTATCCCTTAATTCAATTTTTAGTTAAATCATTTAACAATTTAAAAAAAAAGTTTTTACACTGGATAGTATTTTAATTAAAATATGAATTTTTTGTTTTATTTTTTAAGGAGAGGAACCAACGTCGTCTAATTTGCATATTCTTGAACCTATCAACATTTCTCTCTGTGCTGAAAAATGTTTGGTCGAAAATGATTCCTCGTTGCCAGTGTAAGATTCATTCTGCTGCTCCTAGTTCAATACATTACAAGCATATAGTAGGGTGGAGGGAGATAGGACAGCTTTTTATTTTACTTCTTGTCCCATTTGGTAGAAAACAAAGAGTAATCAAAGAATTATAAAACCGAATTCTCACGACTCCCATATACCGTTGTTAATTGTTCAGAATATTTGGATGATATGTGCTAAAAATTGTCCCGTCTTTCCCCACGCTACTATATAAATTGTGTTTTTTATTCATTTTTTTAAAAAAATATTTTTTTACTTAACCTATATGATATTTTAGACTGAATTTCAAATAATTTGATTCATTTGAAATATTGTAGGATAAAAGTAACAGGATCTTTACCATCGGTTGCATTGAAATTATCGGATTTGAAACTTCTGCAAATAATTCAACTGGTTGAAAGCATTCCTTTACCGCCTGAACAACCAATATCAGATGTTGAAGAAATTGTAAGTTTCAAATTTTAAACTGTTTTTCCCTTATGATTAATTTAGTATGTCATAAAACCCCCGTGTGCAAGTATTTTTAATACTGCTTTGAAACTTGTCTGTGGGTTTTTATATATATATCTAACTAAAAAAAGGCCTGAGGTGTTTGAAATCCATTGTATGTACTATCATAGAAAGGGGGGAAGCAAAAGACAATTACATTTTTATTCTTTGTTTTTTTTTCATAGTGTTTTTATCCTTGTGCTTTTTTACAATTATAAACGGACTTGGGCATTGTAAAAATACAACATAACTGCTGCAAAAAACTTATTTAAAATGTGTTTATTGCCAAAATTTATAAACTTACAATACAAGTTACAATTATTTTCAGGAAGTTGAGAGTTGGCCAGCTACAATGACAGATACAGATGATGTAACCTTAGTTGAGAAAACTATCAGCAAACATTTTGATGAATCGATTGTTTTACAACAATCTGGTGTTGATTCATCATCTGACGAGGAATTCTTCAGCGCTGAATCCGAGTAAGTTTTCTCTCTGTCATATAAGTTATTTATTTCAGAGGTGTTTTCTTTCTGTGAAAGTAGTGTATTGTAATTCTTCATTTTTTAAATGTGATAATTTTTATGATTTTTGATGTTGAAATATTGGTGAAGACTGTTTTTTTGCTGAACGGATGTAAAGTTTTAAAGTCCTAAAAAAATAATAAGAAAACATTTTTAAGACAAATTTTTAAGATAACATTTTTTTAACTTTAAGACAACAAGTTGTTTTCGTTTCCTGTTGTCTCTATATCGTTTAGGCCTAATTAAAAAAACAAAGTTTAGGTCAGTTAATTCCGAAAACATATTTAATGTATTGTACAAACAAGGAGAAAAAGAACTTTCCACAGAAATCTTATATTTTTTCTGCATTGATACCAAAACCAGAGTTTTTGGAACTGTTGGCACCAATATAGATCCAGGATGTAATATTTATGGCTTTTTCTATTTCCTTTCGGCATATCTGAAAACCCATACACTATACGCCTAATGTTTTATTTATATTTGAACAAGAGTCAATAAGTTTAATTACCTGCTTATCAACCTAAACCATAGTTACTTCAGAAGTTATACCACAGGTGTTTTGCGTATATAAGCCTAAAAGATGTTACAAATAATATTAATTAGAAAGCGTTTTAAAGTTTCAAGTTTGTTGAAAAGTTGCGAAAATGTCAAAAGTTATGCCACAGGTGTTATGCGTTATTCAACTCCTACCCCCGAAAAAAATATACAAACTTATGTAACTTAGTATTTTCTGCACCTTTGCACCAATATAACATGCAAGCAATAATCAAATTATTGTCCTCACAGATGTGAAGAAGAGGATGAACCCAAAAAGAAATCCAAGAAAAGCAAGAAAGCAAAACTGGTGAAACAAAATGTTCAGAAAAATCAAGTTACCAATCTACAGTTGGATTTTACCATTAGCCAGGTAACATTAACTTTTTTTACAAGTTATAGCCTTACACACATTTTTCCAATTAGAACTTTAATATATTTAATTAAATGCTGTTTACTTAATTTACATGTATCGTCTGTAGGGTGTAACGGTCACGCCTTTTAACCAAAACATTGTTTCTTTTTTTTATCATTAACCGTGTTTTAACAACTGTTGTTTTACCGTTACTACCCGTCTTTTCGCTTTTATAAACTCTTACGTTTTTTAGTTATCGTGACCGAAAAGACGAAATAAATTTCATTTATTCTCATACATGTTTAAAGTAATTGTGGAATGAATATGACTGCAGTTGTAACTCATTTATGCTAATGATGGATAGTAACAAATTAACATAATTAACGGATATTTCTAATGCATTACTACAAATTAAACCAATTATCTTTATTTACATACTTGTTTTTTTATAAAATAAATCAGTAATAATTTTTTGTACTTTATACATGTGGGATTTATTCTTTTGTGGGTAACTAAAACGTGTATGTAATCGAAATGTGGTGCATATAAGGCAACTTTGTTATAATTTAAAGTGAGTTTCTTTTTCGTAAAACAGATTTTATTTTTCTTAAAATAGCTTAAAAATATTTTTTTCTTAAAACAGATTTTTCTTTTCCTAAAACAGATTAGCATCTGCCTTGATGAAGAATATTATGTTACCAACATTGTAGAGTTGATATCTTTGAATATGAACGTCTTATCCGTCCATATTAGTGTTCGAACTTGGGATACAAATATGAAACTTTCATTGGAAACATTCGATGTTGTTCAACCCCAGGTATTTTATTATTCAACATTTTATATTAGTTAGGGCCAATTTTCCGTCATAATTTGTCAATTTTTCCGTCATAATTTGTCAATTTTTCCGTCATAATTTGTCATTTGTGTTGCAGTTTCTAGAATAAAAGTATAAGTGACTTTTGTCAACTAGGACTAGTAATTTCACTTATTTAACTAATTTCTTGACAGAAATTTTAAACTAATTGATTATTAGTGATCATCATGTTTAATATATGATATTTTTATTTTTTATTTATGTTTAATATATGATATTTTTATTTTTTATTTATCTACATATTTTTATAAGTTTAATATTATGTTAAATCTAATAAACTCCATTTTTGAAAATTTATTTCTAAATTACGCAATCGCTGTAACTGTGCCATGGGTCCAGTGTATTATCTACTAGTTTAAAAAACTTGATTGTTGAATCTTTTATCAATGATTTTCATTCGATATAAAATGAACTGATTTATTTATAAATTTAGTTCCAAACAGCCGACAACACTCCACTTGTATTGATGAACTCTGAGGTGAGTTCAGATTCTGACACGTTATTCCACGGAGAAATTATTCAAGTGAATCCAAAATCTCCTGACTTTGTTCAACTTTACAATCGCACAAAGCAACTAGTGTTTGTAAGGTAGTGGTTTCAACTTTCTCGTTTTTTTAGTTTTTGCAGAACAGTAGTTGACAAACGTTTTCTACTTGCTTGCCCATTATTGTTTCATACATAGTTCTCATACCAATTTTGATAATTTTACTTATTTTGATACTTCTTACTTATAACAGTTACTTGTTCTCATATCTACACATTTTTTATATACAAAGGTAATGGGTTCAAGGCTCGTCACTTAACGGCAATTGCTTCTACCTAGTGGTCACTAATGGGTTGTCTAAATTAGCATTTATACAATATAAAAAAATCTCCCAAAAACAATTACCTACAAAGTAACATACATGGTAACTGGTAAGCTGACCTTGTGATACAACTGTCGTTTCCAGGTATGCCAAGATAAAGCAAGTTACATTCATTCAATCGAATGTTACTTTTTAAAGAAATACTTTTATTTTGTCTTTAGTGTCATCATTTTTTTTGTGTTAATCTAAAACTTTGTTATTTTAGGTTTGGATCCCTATGTATAACAGCTCATGTACAGGCTGTATTGAAACTTCAAAGCTTTGTTTCATCGCTTACTCACTTATTAGAATCACAGGCAGCTAAAGTTATTGAACCAACTGTAGCAGCACATGAAACATCAGGTAATTTTTAAACATTTTTTGTAGGTAACCGTCCATATTATTTTGGCAAGAAACAGCAGCAGGCATTTGGTAGTGTGTCCTCTAAGGTATATTAAGTATAATTTTAAGTTCTTTTTTTTAGAATAATTACCCAGATATATAGTTATATCTATTCCAAATTCAATGATTTCGTTTTATGTGTTTAAAGTTACGTATTTTTTTATACTTTTTATTAAAATTGCAGGTCCACATCAAATTTTGTGAATCTCTATTTTATGTTATCTTTTTTTGTAGAAAAAAGTGACCTTGCAACAAAATCTGATGTCTCCATTATCCCATTTAATGTAAAGGATTCCGATTCAAAGGTTGTAGATTTAAAGTTAACGGCAAGAATAGATGCTGTTCGCGTCAACCTTGTGGATGAGAAAGAAGAAATTAGCATTGTTGAGGTTTGATTTGATTTTACATTTTGAAATTAAGTATTTTTTTGTTTTGTAATAAGTTTTTTAAATATAGAAAAACTGTTTCTGCAAGCCACATTGTGATTATCTTTTGTCAAAACATTGGTACAGAAAAAGTACTAAAATAAATGTTTACCATTATTATTAAATACTTTCACAAATAAAGTATAATATCATATGAATTTTCAAAGTTGTAAGCTGATTATTTCACTAATACACTTTAATAGATGCCTGTCCAAAGTTTTTAAATAATTTCTTTTTCATTAGGCATCTCATCTGTATATTATTTCATGCAAATACTGAAGCACGATTGCATGTATCATTTTAACATAGCAGTAAAGCGTGCCTGCTACAATTATCCGGTTATCTTACAAGGATAGTTAGTTATAAAGTAAAAAACACTACCGCGATTAGGCTTCCCAACAAAAAAAAACTTACAATATATCAATATATATCAACAGATATTCTGTTACTTCTGCTACCAGGCATAGTATAAACAATATATTAGTAGCTCATCTGGTATAAAAAAATAAAGTGCAACAGGTTTCATTCCCTGATGAAGTGTCGCCGTATGACAGACGAAACGTTTGAAATACACTACGTTTTTTATACCAGATGAGCCACTAATATATTATTTATACTATGCCTGGTAGCAAAAGTAACAGAAAACAACAGTTGTTTAAACAATACATACACAAACTACTTTTGATAATTAAATGTTATTTATTCCTTCTCTTCGGTCACGATAATAAAGAACGAGAGGGTTTACAAACCCTAAAAGACGGGTAGTAACGGTAAAAAAGCGAAGACAGATAGTAACAGTAAAACAACAATTTCGCCTTTTCATTCCCTGATGAAGTCTTGCCGTATGGCAGACGAAACGTTGGAAATACACTACGTTTTTATACCAGATGAGCCACTAATATATTATTTATATATTATTAGATCGAAGGCATCAAATCAAGTGTATCAATCACAAAACAATGGATTAAACTGAATGCTGAGCTTCATAAATTGAAAGTTACTGACACAGACATCAAGACTTTGTATCCTGATGTCGTTCAGTCAGATGGTGACGAAGTTATTCTGTTGGAATTCGTGAATTACAACAATCCAAATACTGGGGTTGATTCGGATGTGAACAAACCACACGCTGTGGATGGAAGTCTGAAGTTAAAGGTGCTTGTTTATTTTTTAATAGATTAGCTTTTGTTAGGGTTTGCCCAGCATAAGTGAATGCAAAATGAAAAATTAACTTTGGCCCAGAAATTAATCAGAGTTTAAATAGAAGAATGTAACTGTATCCCATTTGGCCATTTCGTCATTTATTCAAAACGCTCTGGACTTAACATTTTGAGATTTAATCATGTAATACAGTTTTTTGTAAAGTATTTATTTAGTTATATATCCCAACCATTACCATTAAAACCCTCGTCGTCTACCTTTGGGAAAGCGGCGGCCCCCTTAAACTTATGAGGACCATGCAGTAGCACCCCAGGTGTTGGGGTAATGAGCCAATCCTGGCCTAAATCCCAGGACCCATGGCATGCCACGCTACGGGACCTCACCCACATAGAACAGAATATAGTTGTTTATTTATTTTATATTGAACCACAGGTGGTTGATCTGTTTCGTACTTAGGGGTGCACATTACTTAATAATTAGATATTTTATAATATCCTTCAATACTTTATTCGAAGCTAATTCCAAATGATGACTCCATTAAACAGGATACCGAATCTTGTAATTTAATTTGAATACAAACGGATTCGAACCTCACGTAGTACAAATTTTGTATTGTGCAGTACAAAAAAAGATCTCCCAAAATTAATTTGTTTTGGCTAACCTGTTAAAGAGCATGAGGCGTGTCAAACAGAACGCCCACATTATACTGCCTGTCATTGCCCTGTCATGCAAGGATAACTAAGTTACATTTATTCATTCATATACCAACCCTCTGTTTATTCATATTCATCATCATAACTGGTATTATTCAAAATTTTGCTCAAAAGATGTTACAAATAATATATTAAGAAAACGTTTATAAATTAAAATAATATTAATCAGAAAACATTATTATTTAAAAAAAAACAAAGTTTAATAAATTTAAAAATCAATATTTTAATTTGTATTTACTGCTATTATCTTATACAGCTTGGATGTGTGAAGGTTGTGTTTTTAAACAAGTTTGTTGAAAAGTTGCAAAAATATGGAAACAGTTTGTCACAAGGTAAAGAAATCCTTGAAGCTGGATCTGCTGCACAGGTAACAACTATTGTGCTAATGTGGGTTCAAGATAGTTTGAAAAAAATGTGCAATTTAAGTTCAGTGGTATGAGTATTATATGTGAGATTTCTCTGGGGTAATGAGCCAGTACTAGCCTACATCCTACCCACATAGAATAGAATGTGTGGCCTCACCCACATAGAATAGAATGTGTGATTTTTTTTCTGTGAAGTAAAGTTTTCTGTTTGTTTCCAATTAGTTTCTTAACTATGGGTTTAATTTTTAAACACACTTTTCCTGTGTTTTATATGAATTCCATTGCCTAACTTTAAAATCAGTTTAATTAAAAAAATGTAGATCGGATTTTTGAACAGCAACTAAATAAAGGTGTTACAACCACTATTGATAATGTAAAGGATAAAACATATATATCACTATACAACTATTCAGCTACATAAATGTAACTTGTAATAAATTCTCCGAATCGAACCCTGGTCTGATGCTTATATAGTTGAACGATTCTAGTTTAGTAAAATGTGGTAAAGATCTGGTGCTACGAAGAGATATAAATAATAGAATCAATTCGAATAAGAGGCTGACGATGCCATTTAGGCGAAATATATATCTCTAATACAACAATTGGTTAGACTTTTTTTGTCTGTTACATTTTCAAAGCATCGTATTTACATAAGTGTGACGCGGAACCCCAAACAAAAATAATAACTTGGTAAATCCAAATTGTCCTATATGGGTAACTTGGAATACTGTAGTTCATTGTTTTTCCCCATCCCATAGTTTAATACCAATATAGTGCTTAGGAGATTCATCTATATTTTACTTGCCAAATGTTCAATTTCCAATATGTAGTCAGCCATTTTTGAACCTTATTTTTCATTAAACTTTATAAAGTTTTTATATATATTGTATGCTTCTAAATTTTAGGAGATAGCTGTTGCAAAAGCACAAGAACTGATGCTTACCAACCCTCTTATTTTGATTGACATGAAACTATCGGCACCAACTATTATTGTTCCAAAACATTCACAATCTTTGGAAGTTTTGGTGATTGACCTGGGTGTGTTGAAGGTAAAGATGTTTCACAAGTTATATATAGTAGGGTGGGGAAAGACGGGACACATTTAGGACATATTTTAGAAGAGTAGAAAAGATGGGACACCTTTAGCACATGATATCCAAATATCCTGATCGTGTTTTAAACAATCAACGACGGTCTATGGAATCTTAAAGACATGTTTTTTTATGTTCCTAAGAGTTCTTTATTTACTAACAAATGGGGCGAGAAAATATAACCAAAAGTTGTCTTATCTTTCCCCACTCTGTTTAGTTGTAGTTTTGTGTAAAAAAGAATGTTTCTTTGTAGTGAGGAGTTCATTTTAGTTAATTTAACTATACGAATTTACCAAAAAAAGTTATTTATAGCGCCAATAACAGTTCTAATGTAAAATGTTTTATAAAATATTTCGAAATTAGCACAAAAAATTTTGCTTGCTATTTTGTGTTACAATATAAACAAAAATGACAAAGCAAGTTTTTTTTTACAGGCAGTCAACCAGTTCTCCCAAACCAGTGTGCTTGACATTGGTAGTCGCGTTGTTGATGAGTTGAAACTTTCACTTCATGATGTTCAAGTTTTGTATCGCGATGTAAATGAAGATAAAGTTGTCGTTCGTGAAGAGAATATTTTACAACCAACAGATCTGGAAATTGAGGTTTAACATTTTTTTTGCTAAAATTGTTGCCCAATTTTAATTTTTGGTGCCGAATTTTTGCAAAGTTAAATGCTAAATTGTTTCAAATCAGTGGGCCCCAAAGTAAGGGCCCCTAGTAAGGGTCCCCTGGGGGCCTCTACGGTCATAAAGGGGGTCCTGGCTATAAACGGGGGGGACTGGGAGTTAACCAGTGTAGTTGTATTAAAATATGCAAATCAATAAGAAAAATGTATTTTTTTAGTCGAAAAATGGAAATATTGGACTAAAAAGTTTGTTTTGCCGAATGTATGCCCGTTTTACTTCGGTGGTTTGAGTGGGGAAATTGCATAAGGCCATCTATTAAAATTAAGTCTCACCCGGGCGCAAGATGTTGATGTCTTTGCACCAACTTCATGCCTTTTATTATAGTTGGACTTATAGTAATGGATGAAAAGTTACTTGATTTTACGTTTTTTGTCAAGGGGGATTTTGATATGCTGTTATTTGTTGTTTAGGGGGCGCTATTAAAAAAAATGGGAAAACACTAGTTTTATCCATTTTTTTAGTGATTGGAAATTAGTTAATTGAAAAATTAGCACCTAGAAGACAAGAAACCAGTTTCTAAAATTCATTAATTTAATTATAATGACCAATATTTTGACCAGGTCATTCGTAATCTATCATCTGCATGGTTTCATGGGATACCAGATGTTTCTGTTAATGCCGTGTTACATAAGTTGTCAGTTGCTATAAGTCAACAAAACTTAAAGTTCATCTTACAAGCATTGGAACTAAACTTTCAAGAAGGAACCACAGATGCAATGGAGGAGAAATCAGAATCAAATTCAGGTTTTTTTTAAATTTAATTTCACGTTTAGTTGCTACACTTTTGTAAGTAAATTAATTCTTCAGTAATTTTTTATTATAGCGTGATTTTTAAAAAAATCAGAATCGAATTCAGATTTTTTAAAATTCAGTTTTGTGTTCAGACGACACACTTCTGTAGTTAAACTTATTCTTCAGTTGTTTTTTTTTAATTGTAGTGTGATTTTAATGATTGTTGTTTTGTTGCTTGGCAAGATTGTTGTTTTGTTGCTTTTCGAAAACATAAATAAAATTTTGTTTTTTATGTTAATATTCGATTTCCTTCGAATTTCTTTTTTGCTAATTTATATTTAAAAGTAATCACTTCTTTTTTCTATTATTATTATTAATCACCAAAATTTAGACAAAGTTGTAATAATTTAAACAATATATAACTTTCAGATTCAAAAACAACAATTGTATCCGAACAATCATTACCTTTACAAGAATCACCCCAAGAAGATAGGGATTTATTACATGTAAGAATCTTATGTTGTAAACGTGCTTTAAAATTTACGCTAAACACTTGAATACTTTGTAATTAGTCTGACTGTTTTACTGTTAAGGTTAAAAATCTTGATCAATATTTAAAAATATTAACAACGGTCTATAGGAGTCGTGAGGATACGGTTTTATAATTCTTTGAATATTCATTGTTTACTAGCAAATGGGACGATAAAATGTAATGAAAAGGTGTTCCAACTTTCCCTACCTGGAGATTAAACATATTTTGTTCACAACTTTGAAGGTTTCTTTCCGTTTGGAAAACATGGAACTGAAACTGTTTGTTGATGAAAAACGTGAAGAAGATTTATCCAAACTTTCGTTCGTGAACATAGTTGGAAGTATGAGGGATGCAAGTGATTTATCAAGAGTCCTCACTTTATCTTTGGAGGATTTATTGCTGGTGGACAACAGAGAGCATCACACTGGAGTCGTCACACATTTGATAAAAAGGAAACAAACCGTAGACAATGGTGAGTGACTTGTAAAAAATTCTGTAACTCTAACCCTGATCTGATACTTACATAGTTGAATGATTCTTGTTTAGTGAAATATAGTAAGGATCTGGTGCCACGAAAATGTAACAGACAAAAATTCTATTTAAATAAAAGACTGAAAATGCCATTTAGGTGAAATATATATCTCTTATACAACAATTGGTTGCACTTGATTTTTGTTTGTTACATTTTCGTAGCACCAGATCCTTGTCATATTAGTGAGTACTGAGATGTATTAATTATAAATATTATTCTTTAGTAGTTTAATTTTTTTTTAAATTTTGCACTCAAGCCACGTTTTATACTTATAATTCCCATATTTGTAAATTTTATTTATAATGTTTAATGTTTAACTTATATTTCACCAAAGTACAAGTTTCATTATATACACCAATATTCTTAACCAAAGGTTGCATGTTTTGGTGAAGTTGACTATTTTAATACACACGCATCTTTTAAAAATGTAAAAGTCTTATATAGTGGGGTGGTGTAAGGCGCCACACCTTTAGCACATACTATCCAAGTATCTTGATGTTTCAAACAATCAATAATGACCTATGGTGGTCGTGATGATGTGGTTTAATAATTCTTTGAATGTTTTTTGTTTACTACCAAGTTTGACGAGAAAATAGATGAAACCCCGTTCCATTTTTCCCCACACTACTATATAAAAGCTACGAACTACAATATTTAAAATTGTTTTTTTATTTTGTTGTCAAGGATCTGTGTTAATCAACATGAAGTACAACCAACGTGTTGATAATGCCGACGGTGAAATTGAAGTTTCAAACTTGAGTTTAATTATCAGCGTTGAGTTTTATCTGAAACTTGCTAGTTTTTTTATGGATGGTTTCAATGTGGTTTCTGAGAAGCAGAGCTCTACAAGTCAAGGTATCTTTTCTACAATGGAAATGTTAAAACTTTGTATAAAATGAGCATGTTTGATTCTGGGAATTAGTAGTTAGACCCAGAGGTTGTATTCAAGGATAGCAGATGTGGTATTCTTGGCTACCAACCAAAGTTAATGGTTTGCAGTTACTATTGGTTACCAGGATTTTTAGTCAACTGCCTAAAATTTATTTGGTGTTTTTCGGTTAACTAAATTTCTGTGCATTACTTATTACAAAAGTAAGTCAGTCAAAATAAACCGACTAAATTTTAGTCAGGCAATTAAAAAGCAAAAATTGAGTTTAGGCAGCAACCAGATGGTAGTCAAGAATGACATCCCAGGTTCGTTGCACCTTGCTGCTACCATTGTGGTGGTGTAGGGGTCTTTAGGCAAGACACTTAACAAGATATATAGATGTTCATGAAATATAACACACAAGGTATACCAATCGCCTTTACAATGACTTGCAAGGGAAAATAAATGCCATTGATTTGTATTAGCCTTGTGGGTGTTAATTTAAATAAAAAAGTTATGTTTTTTTAATTTAATTTCCAACATAAAATTAATTTCTTACTGTTTTATCTGATATCTCAATAAACATTTATAATATGTGTACTTTCCAGCTTTACAGACCAGCAGTGAAACAGATCTGAAAAAATTGCCCCAAAATTCTGAAAGTTCCGATTCACAGAAGAGTGTGTAAGTAACATGTCGCTTTACTTCCCTTTTATTTAAATACTAGTTTAAACACCTCACAAGTAAAAACTATGGTATAACTTTTTTAACAAAATAAGAGAAAACTTTTTTATCAAAATAAAAATTTCATTGCTGCATCTACCAGACAATTTTTAAGACCTGTTTTTCTAAAATAGAAACAATAGATTTGAAATAAAACCAACGTATTGTCCGTCATGTGCCAAATCTTTCCAATAAGTAAGTCTCTAAAAATGTGAGAAAAAAATGGTACAACTTTTAATAAAATCTGCATTTTTAATTTTTAATAAACATTATTAAAAAAATTACTATTTTTCCTAAAAATTACTACAAAAAACAAAACCTAAAATACACTTATTACATTTTCTCAGGTCTTCATCAAAAATGACGGTTAAAATGAACGATTTGGAAATCTTGATCATAAGAGATTTTCATTCAACACAATCTGAGGCGTTCATTCTTGCTTTAAATTCAACATTAAAATATGATGAAAGTGGAAAAACACAACTGGTAACTGATCTAAAAAAACATTTTTTTGTTAATAAACAGTGTAATGCAACTGAATGAAAATTTAATTAAGAAAAAGCACAATTGAGTTCATACACCTCAATCCTACATATGAGTATATATAAGTATTAAAAAGTGGTTGTTTTTTATTGAATGCCAATTTGGAGAACCCATAAATGACCACTGGGTTAGGTTGAGTTAAGTGGTCACAATTCCAGCGCTGTAACCGATGTTTCGCAGTGCAAATATCTTAGTCTAATATTTTTTTGTTTAATTTTCAGATTGACGCAAATGTTCGTGACTTAACCATGGTTCGATGTTTATATGAGACTTTCGTGAAACAAAAACAACTCGGAAAATCTCGTTTTAAAGAAATATTATCACCCTGCAATATAAGTGCACATGGATTGATGACAGAAACAGTACAGGTTTGAACCCACAGTTTCCATTCTTTTCTTTGTGGGTGAGGTTCTTGTCAAGGACCTGGGATTTAAGCCAGATTTGGCCCATTACCCTAACACCCGGAAAGCCCATTTAAGTCCTTTGTGCGACCAGTGCCCAACTTTGCGACACCGCATCGCAGTTTTCTCACCAATTTTTATCCTCACATGCTTACAAGTTACCACACTCTTCAACTTTGTGTATGATTTTTGCTTTGATATGGCTTATAATTTGAACAACCCATTAGTGACCGCTGGTTTGGAGAAATGCTCGTGTCTTGCCCAAGGACTTATACATCGATAAGTATTGATATCGCCGTCAAGCATTGAACCGGGTACCCTCTGGTTACAATGCGGGCGCCTAAACCACTGAGCCACGGTGCTGGTCAACCAACAGTATATTAAAGTTAAATATACTATAAATCTTTTTTCTAATTTTTCTTGAAGGATTTTCACCTGTCAATAAATGACATCCAGTTAAAAATATCACCATCGGTGGTGACTACATTCAATGATATACTTGCTCAGTTGTATCCAATCACTGAACAAGGAGGTAATGGAAGTACAAAAAACACCACAGCTGGAAGGCCAGCCTTCAATTTTTCTTCTATGAAGGTATAACGTTTAAAAATCTTGTCATATACCATTTTCCTTGGGTCTTTTTTCTCTTTGCAAAATAATAACAAACATGCAAATTAATATGAAACACAAAAAAAACTTTATTATTATTATTTATGTGGTAATTACCGATTATCGCACTGTTAAAGCTACAGTACACAAAATTATATATTGCAAATTAACTATGTAACATTAAAACAGCATATTTTTGATATTTTATAAATTGGAATTTTGTTTAAAAATCACTATTTTAAAATTTATTTAACAGAAATGTTGTAGTTAACAGAAAAATTTAGTGCAAACAAAAGTTCATTTGTTTTTTATACGTGGTGCCTGCTTACAAGTCCCCACTTACATAACTTTGTATTTATTATTATTATTGTTTTTTCCATGGTATAACATATATATACCTTTTTCCTTATTTTTAAGATCCAAGATTTGAATTCTAAAGTGATGTCTGAAGTAAAATCAACATCTGTTGGTAAGTTTATAATTATCATTATAAATTAAATGTATTATTATTTTTTTGTTTTGTTTAGGGTAATTTTTTTTGTTTTGTTTAGGATAAACTATTTTCTGTTCTGTAATCTTTACAGGGTGCTTTCTTAATTACCAATACCTTGATTAATCAGAAATTGTTTATCTGTTTGCCCACTGAAGTATCTTTATAGTTTTTTCGGCTTACCTTTTACACACACTTTTGTTTCTATTAGAAGTTTAACTTGATATAATTAAACATAAATGGCTTGTTTGTCCGCTATGTTTAGCGACCACACTTATTTTCTTACAATAAAATGTTAATATGTTTTTACCTGTAAGCGTGTTTTAACAACTGTTGTTTTGCTAATTTATTTTCTTCTACAGATCCACCAACTGTTGCAACACGCAACGTCATACGTGAAACAGGGAATTTATCTATTCGTCGAATTCAGGTTCAGTTGGAGGTTGGATGTGGACAACACACAATACCTCTGCTATTGCTGCAGTTATCATTAAATGGTTGGTTTGTTACTTTGTTTTAACGCATTTTTTTGGCGCTGTGACAAAGTGGTTAGCGTGCCTGCCTGTAACCTAGAGGTTATGGGTTTAAGGTTCATCGCTGCTACCATTGTGAGAGCATGTGTCTTTGGGTTAGACACTTAATGGCAATTGCTCCAACCCAGGGGTCACTAATGGGTTGTCCAAATTATCAGCCGTACATAAAACAAAAGAAAAAATACCCCCCCCAGAAAAATGATTAGCCACAATGTAACATACATGGTACCTCGTAAGCTGGCACAAGGTGTAAATTTATGTCCAAAAAGTAGCAAAAGTAAACAACACCATAACAAAATTCTATTTCCACAGCCACAGTTGAAGATTGGAGTGCGGGTGAAATGTCGGGTGATTGTACCTTGACGATGGTGGCCGCTTATTTTAACGATAACTTGTCCGTTTGGGAGCCTTTAGTTGAACCAGTTGAAAAAAATCCGGGAACTTTAGAAGCAAAATATGAACCTTGGAAAGTTCGTGCACGATTACAACAGAAATCTCAAGTAAATATAGGATTTTTTTATTATTTTTTTTTGCTTAAGTAAATATAATGTATACAATCGAAGTGTTTTATTTTGAGTTTTAATGTAAAAAGTTTAAAAAAGACTTTAAAATATAGAAAAATTTGATGTATTTACGATTTTAAATTTTTAGTATCCTGGTAAAGGCATATATATTGGAATAGCACTTTTCATGCTAAAATATGACCTAGTTAGTTGGCGTAATAAATTTGCACAGTTAGTTAACCATCTTATATTTATTTTAAAGTCGTATAAATATACGTATATCACATTTTGGAGCTTTCTAAATTTGGGTGGTATCGAATATTGTATTAAAAAAAACAGCAGGTAAAGTTTAGGAACCAGTTAACTGATGCTTTTACATAATAAAGTCTTTATTTTTAACTAAAATAACTTTTAGGGTAACCAGAGATTTTTGAATTCTGACGAACCACTAATGGTGTTTACCATAGAATCTGAGCAAGTGTTAGAAACGAATATATCAAATACTGGACTCAAGGTTTGTGAAATTGTATATTTACTATATTACACTTAATTTTTTGATTTAATTCGCGCAAAGGGCAGCTATAGTACTGTGGGGTAAAATGGGATACAGTTGGCACTTAAAACCATACTTGTTTATATTAAGGTTTACCTTGATAATAATTAACATAAATCGTTTGTTTGTCTGCTAGGTGTAGCGACCACGCTTATTTTCTTCCAATTAAATGTAAATATGTTTTTACCTGTAAGTGTGTTTTAACAACTGTTGTTTTGTCGCTATATCCTGTCTTTTCATTTATAATATTTTAAAATCTTCACAAGCGTAATCGAAGGAACATAGAAAGTTATTATTATTATTTCCTGGTTGTATTTTTTACAATTAACAATTTCTTTTTAAAGTCGCTGTCTAAGTTTATTTTATAATTCTGTAAATGTTTTCTGTTTACTACTGCATGAGATGAGAAAATAGAAAGAAATAATGTCCATCTTACCCCACCCTACTATACAACTTTTCCATAATGACTTTTAGCACATGCTATTTTTACCATACTACATATTTGCTTCTAATCTAGGTTTGTAAACACATTTTAATAATAATTTTAAACTGGCAATTAGTGCAAAAAAATTAAAATTATATTGCCTATATTTCATAATACAGTCAACTCGCTTAATTGGACCACATCGGAACCAAGCCAAACTGGTCCTATTAAGCGGGTGGTCCGATTATGCGGGGTGAACAAAGTTCGTCATAATAAGGCCCCTGCATCGCCCTTTCTCTCTAAATAGTGCACGCGTCTGCTCCCGATCGTAGACAAAGAAACACTCGCTTTTTCTCTCTAAATAGTAGATGGAAAATGGTTCGTTTAACCGGGGAAGATTGTACGTAAAAATGTATTTAGATTCGGAACCAGCGAAAAGCGGTCCGATTAAACATGGGTCGATTAAGCAGGGTTGACTGTATACTGAAAATATATTGCCCATATTTCATAATATACTGAAATTATATCGCCATTTTTTATAATATACTGAAATTATATTGCCCATATTTTTTAATATACTGTTATTATATTGCCCATATTTTTTAATATACTGTTATTATATTGCCTATATTTCATAAAATACAATTACATAATTGTAAAGTAACACCCACAAATAATTTCCTAGGTTATCAACACTCTTACATCAAACTTTATGGGTGATACAAGCGCAGACGAATTCCAAAATAATAAATCACTTACTCAGTCAAGACTTCGAATACAGCAGGAAAGTGCAGCATTCGTTGTAACAAATTATCTTGGTCGTAATATTAATTTTATTCATGGAGATGGCCTAACTGTTGTTGGTGATTCATTGGAATCAGATTCAGGGTAAGATGTGTGGAAAGTAAAACTTAATTATAAAAATCTTGTTAAAATTCGATAATAATAATAATAACTTTTTTGTCTTAGTTCATTAAAAGTTCATTTTTTTTATTATTGTTTGACTGTTGTGAATTATTTCAATAATTAAAAACAGTCAAGTTTTTGTTGTCTCAAAACTACATTTTTAAGCATTTAAGGTTACATAATAATTGTTAGAATAATAATAAATGCATTAATTACTTTATTTGTCTCTTTGATTATGGTGGCGAAGATTTAAAAATATTTTAATGGTGACTACACTTGGAAGAAAAACGAGCCATTTATGTTTAATTATTTTTAAGTTTTAAACTAAGTTTTTAAGTTTTAGTAGAAAAAATATTTTAATGGTGACTACACTTGGAAGAAAAATGAGCCATTTATGTTTAATTATTTTTAAGTTTTAAACTAAGTTTTTAAGTTTTAGTAGAAAAAATATTTTAATGGTGACTACACTTGGAAGAAAAACGAGCCATTTATGTTTAATTATTTTTAAGTTTTAAACTAAGTTTTTAAGTTTTAGTAGAAATAAAAGTGTGAAATACTCTTTATCCATAACATCAGCCTTATTTTGGTCGATTACCACATTAAACTTATTTTTACTGAAAAAATAATTTTTACTTAATGTGAATTGTACAATATCATGATATAAGGTGAAGCATGCAATATTTCTAGTGTCTTGTTGCATTTTAGTAAAAAATATTCAAATTTACAACACAGAAAGTTACACACCAAAGTTAAATTTTAAGCTTGCAAACTCTTCTCTCAAATTAAGTTAAATTAACTGTGGCTGAGAACCTGATCGTTTTTTTGGGGGGGGATGTTTAGTATTGAATTGTGGCCTATGATGAGTTAAAGGAAAAATAGTCTGAATAATTAGAACGTAACCTTAAGTGCTAGAAAAAGGTAGTTTTGGGACATTTTTGTCGGAGAGTTTTTAAAAGAAACTTTTCTGTTTTGAATTCATGATTTAATGCACAACAGTCTAACAATAACTTGAAAAAATATGTTATTAAAAAACCACTATAGTTCGCAAACTCTACTCCAAAATTAGGTTAAATTTAGCTGTGGTTGCTTTGATGTCTGTATGGTTTTAGCCCTTACGGTTATTTAGCAATGAATTATGGCATACGATGAGTTAAAGGGAAAGTGGTGTAATATCTTTTAAAGAGAAAGAAGTCTGAATAATTATTACGTCAAAAGTCTGAATGGTTATTTTGTAACCTAAACGCTTAAAAGGTGGTTTTGAGACATAGAAACTTGTCCGTTTTCAATTATTGAATTATAGCAGAATGGGCAAACAAAAACTTAAAAAATTATCATAATAAACGAACACTGTAGAAAATATTATTTAAAAATTTGTCCGGCGCCGTGGTATAGAGGTTATCGTGCCTGCCTGTAACCCAGAGGTGATAGGTTCAAGGCTCGACGCTGCTGCCATTGTGGACGTATGTGTCCTTGGGCAAGACACTTAACTGCAATTGCTCCAACCCAGTGGTCACTAATGAGTTGTCTAAATTATCAGCCATACATAAAAAAAATGAAAAAATCCCCCAAAAAATAATCACCCACAATGTAACATACATGGTAACTCGTAAGCTTGCACGAGGTGTTAAACTCTTGTGATAACGACTGTCGTTTTCCGGCCACGCAAGGATAAAGTAAGTTACATTTATTCGTAAATTAAATTTCTACTTTTATTTGTCAGGTGGTTGACTTCAAAGCCCAACAAACAAATTCTGCTCGATTATTCTACCACAAATAATCAAGACTTGTGGTCAATGCTGTCGATTCAAAAGAGTGAACAGGAGAAAAATAAAGTTGCATTTTGTTTGAAGGCAGATGATGGAAATTCTGTTCCTATAAATATTCTGAACACAAATACTTCCATGTATTCCTTGTCTGCAAAGGAAGATAGCCATGTTGTTGTGAGTGTTGAAAGTAAATCAGGTAAGAAAAGTAATGTTAACTAGTAGTACCAGTTTTCATGCATGATGCTGTTACCATTTAAGCATATGTCTTGGATAATACACTTAGCGCAATTTCGAGGCTGTTGGACAGTTGGTTAGTGCCGCATGCCCACAATCCAGAGGTAATGGGTTTAAGGCTTGGCGCTGCTACTTTTGTAGGCATATGTGTCCTTGGGCAAGACACTTAATGGCAATTGCTCCAACCCATTCGTCACTAATGGGTGGGCTAAACTGTCATAAAACAGTTATACATAAAACATAAAAAAAAAAATATAACAATCACTCTCAAAAAATAACAATCACTCACAAAGTTACATTTGTGGTAACTCATAAGCTGGCGCGAGGTATATGAAACGGAATACCTGTATTATGTCTTTTTTTTGCTATGCGAGTATAAAGCAAGTTACATTCATTTATCCAATGCTTTTACCCAATGGTCAGTAATTGGGTTAATATCTTCAGCAGTACAGATATTAAAGAAGCATACACATAAATTTTCACCCACAAAGTTACATATGTGAAAACTGGTAAAAGGCATAAAGTGTATTTAATATTCTTATATCTGTCGCTACCCACCACTAAGGGTTGATTAAATAAATAACAAAAGTCTTTTCTTAAGTTTTATTCGACACAAATTCCATTATTCAGGGGTGAAATACATAAACCTGCAGTCCCATGTTGTATTACACAATCATTTAATTATCAAAATTGAAATTTACGATTCTGAATCAAATGAATATATTGGGGTGGTAAACCCAAACCAGACGTTTGCGATTCCAATTCTTCATGTTAAAGGTGGGACAATTTCAATCAGACCTGTTTATAAAAAGTAAGTTTTTTTCAATTCTTACCCTTACACATAAAGTAAGTTACATTTATTCACATTAGTTTTAATTTTTTAATATTTATTTTTTTAAATACAGATTTCCCCAATCAATAATTTAATTTGCATACACCAAAACCATTTTTTTTATAATATTTATTAGTTTATATAAAAAAACCTTAAATGTTTTAAAACTTATGCCCTAAATCTGTTTTTGTGTTTAATTGTTCTTTGCTTTATTTTTTATTTGTTTTTCATTAGACATTAAAACTATTCTAAAAATTAGAAAAAATTTAAAATCTGTATTTTTTTATATTTATTTTTATCTTAAATTCTATTTATAGTAGTGGTGAGATAAGACACCTTTTCATTTTATTTTCCAGCTCTATTTGGTAGTAATCAAAGAACATTAATAGAATTATAAAACCATATCTTCGTGACTCTCATAAACCGTTGTTATTTGTTTAAAAACCAAGACATCTGGATATTATGTGCTGAAGGTGTTCTATCTTACTACACATTACTCTATATTTTTAATTTGTTATGTTAGCAACGAAAGTTCGTTGTGCAAACTTTCCTGGAGTTCATGGGTGGCTGGGGGGAGTCCTGAAACTGAATTGTTGCGGTCCAAGCCAGAAAATGCAAGTTCTCAACTAATTTTATTAAAAGTAAAATTTGAAGACAAACTTCTGCCTTTTCAGTCAAGTGAAGGTAAAATTTGGTGAAATGTGTTCTTGAAATTCTATTCTTTCCTACTCTACTTTTGTGTAAATAGAATTCTGTTATGCATTTTTGTTTGCAAAACTGACTTTTCACATAATAATACAATAAAGCAAGAACTATTATTTTTAATCACCTATAAAGTAACATACATGGTAATTAGTAAGTTGGCACGAGGTGTATGAAACAGAACACTTATGTTTAACGACTGTCGTTTTTTGGCCACATGAAGAAAAAGTAAGTTACATTTATTTTTTCCTATTAAGTTTGGTACGTCTTAAGTTTTACAGTTTAGTGTTATCACGGTTTCACCCATAATCTGGTGTGCACATATTTGAGGTTTAAATTGTAAATGTCAATAATCAAAGGTCGACAACAAATTACCTAATTGATGATCAGGTGTCGCAAATATTTCTAAATCAACCCAAATATTCCAGAAGTAACTCTATTACAACATTCCTTCAGGTAAAAAAGCAGTGGACATTCATTTCCGAACAGAAGCGATACTTTGTAATTTTCTTCCCATTCCAATCAACTACTCTGTGCTGGGAATCGCTTATGAAGGATTCGTAAACCAACTTGAAAGTGCTCACAGCGCACAGTTGCTCGATTTAGAAATAAGTAAAAGCAAACTCAAAGTGAAGGTAAAAAAGTGAAAAAGTATTTTTATTTAAAAATTTTTTTAGTTTTAAAAAACGTTAAAAAAATGTACTTTTACCTTTGTTTAAACCCAAGTCTAGAAAAAAATAAGGAAAGGGTTAACAATTTTATCTAATATTATTTTTTTTAAACCCCTATGCTTATTGTTAAAGAAAAAGAAAAAACAAGTATTTTTCCATTTTTCCATAGATAGTTGTTTTTATAATATGTTGGAAATATAGCCAACAGTTTTCATTGGTTTAGTTCATTATATGGTTTGTTAGAACAGTTTGTGACTTTAAGTTGATTAACATATTTCAGCCTCGTGCTGGGGCAGCGACAGTCATGTTACAGGTGTTCCGTTTGATACACCTCGAGCCTGCTTACGAGTTTTCTCATATTTGTTTGATTTTCTTGTGTATTGCTGACAGTTTAGACAACCCAAAAGTGAAAATTTAGTTAGAGAGCAGCGTTCCCAAACCTTTTTACAAATTTTTCCTGGTGGCTCCTTGCAATTATTTTCATATTTCACGGCTCTATAAAAATCAAAGAATTAGAGAAATAGTCATAAATTGTCCTGCCCAAGAACAAATACAAGCAGTGGTGGTAATGTTGAGTCTTAAACCCATCAACCCATCACCTCTGCTATGTATTCATACAATTTGATTCGCAGATACCTTCATATCAAGGCCAAAGTTGGTCTGCTGTGCTCGATCTCCAAGAAAACATGAATGAATTAACAGACTGGACTTTCAGCAATGCAGAAAATAAAGGAATTAATTTGAACCTTGCAAAACGAATCAGTAAGTTTCATATTGGTGTAATAACTTGTGCAATTAAAGTATAAGTTTCATAATAATGTAATTATTAATACGTATATGTAGCGTGGGGGAATATAGGACACCTTTTCATTCTATTTTCTCTTTCTATTTGATTTTAAACAAAGAACATTGGAAGCAATATAAAAAAGTATCCTCTTGACTTCCATAGATCGTTGTTAATTGTTTAAACCTCGAACAGGATATTTGGATATTACTTGCTAAAGGTGTCCCATCTTCCCCCACCCTACCATACATTGAAATAGTTTTCCTAAAAATTTAATAAATTTTGTTCTAATCACAATATTCCTGATCTTAACGTTTATGTTACAGTTTGAAAAGTATATTTTTTTGGGGAAATTACGGTTTAGTCTAAATATAATTTATTGTTATAAGCGTTTTCCTCAATTTTCAGCGTACACAAATGGTGTTTTGAAAGTTGAATTGTTCTCACCATATTGGTTGATGAACCATACTGGGCTGGTGTTGGATTATAAATCAAATGTGGATAATATTGTCATGCAAAGTAGAAACGAGGTTGGTGCATTAAAGTAATACCATGTAAATATGGCAGTGAATTTTTCATTTTTTGGGAAAACTAGTAACTGTTGAATTTTACACACTAACTGATTAATGTTGTGTAAAATAAAAGCTACGTTAAACTTTTTCACAGTACGACGTCGTGACAAAGTGGTTAGCACACCTGCCTCCAACCCAGAGGTAATGGGTTCAAGGCTCGTCTTTGCTACCATTGTGGGCATATGTGTCAGCCATACATAAAAAAATCCCCCCAAAAAATAATTATCCATAAAGTAACATACATGGTAACTTATATATGCTGACACGTGGTGTATGAAACAGAACGCTTGTGTTATAACGACTGTCATTTTCCGCCCAATCGAGGATAAAGTTACATTTATCTTCAAATTTAGGAGTTTTTTTTAAATTTTATTAGAAGTACTACAGATATCAAAGCATTAATGCTTTGAATCGTTGTCAAATGTTAAATAAACTTTAAAATATTTTACAGAACATTATGTTATTTGCATTTTCTTCCCGTTCATTCCTTTCAAAGAACAAACTTCAACTTCGAGTTTGTAATTCAGAATTCAGTGACGGTTTTACCATCGATGCTGTTGGTAGCAGTGGATTTGTGACGTGTAAATCAAAGTCATGTAATTATATTATTGGTAGGTTACAAAACCAAGTTTATTTTATGTTTGAAAGTTTTAAACTTTTCCAATGCTTCTCATTAGATAAAAAAATTATGTTAAAACTTTTTTTTAATGATTATCATTGGATAAAAAATTATGTTAGAACTTTTTTTTAATGATTCTCATTAGAAAAAAAAATATGTTAGAACTTTTTTTCAATGATTCTCATTAGATAAAAAATCGTGTTTAAACTTTTTTCAATGATTTTCATTAGATAAAAAAAAGTTTTAACTTTTAATCCGTGAGAAAAAAAGCAATTAATGTTTAAAATGTTATAAAAAGTATTAAATAAAACACCTGTGTTATAATTTTTAAATAAATTTAATACATTTTTTTGGTCTTTTTCTGAATTCCACTTACTAAATTATCTGTTGTTTTTTTTCAGGCACAGAAATCATGATTTCCAGTTTCAGTTTGACAAAGATGATCGTGTTTAAACCATTCTACAGGTTTTCAAATAAATCAACATTAGATGTGGAATTCTCTGTATCTGGTTTAAAAGTCCCAGTATGGCATACAGTGGAGAGTGGAAAAGTTGTTCCATTCTGGCCTGAAGTCTCCAGCAGTACTTTAGTTGTCAGACTAAAGAACACAACGTCAGCTTCAGATAAAATCGCGTATGTAGTTAATGTAAGACTTGTGCTGTAGGTTTTATGTACATAAGTGCTTAAATACTTTTTTCCTGGAAAAATTGTTGTGGGCGTATGTGACCTTGGGCAAGACACTTCACGGCGATTGCTCCAACCCAGTGGTCACTAATGGGTTGTCCAAATTATCAGCCATACATAAAAATAATTACCCACAAAGTAACATACTTGGTAACACATAAGCTAGCATGTGGTGTATGAATCAGAACACCCGTGTTATAACTGTCGTTTCCCGCCACGCGAGGATAAAGCAAGTTACATTCAAAAGTTTATTTTAGTTAAAAATGATAAAATTCATTTTTTCCACGAAAATGAAAAAATTTATTCAATAAATGTAAATTTTTTTTATCGTGTTCAGATTTTACATTTCAATAAATGTGAATTTTAAATAGGGATAGTTTTCTTCATATTCTATAGCTTAAATTTTTAATAAATGTCTCACTAAAATAGCTTTTAAAATACATTGCTTATAATTCTTTATTTAATACATTATACAATTACACATTAATGAAACAAGAAAGTTAAAATAAAAACTCTTTCATTTACGTGCTTCCTGTTTGTGAAATAATTTGCTACAATTGTATATATATTATAGGGTGGGGGAAAATGGGACACCTTTTTATTTTATTTTTCCGTCCAATTTAGTAGTAAAGAAAAAACATTTAAAAAATTATAAAACATTATTTTCCCGACTTCCATAGACTGTTGTTAATTGTTTAAAACATGAAGGTGTCCCATCTCACCCCACAGTATTATACACTGTATTTTGTGCTGTATTGCAATTTATGCATGTATGTAACTTACTTTATCCTTGCGTGGACGGAAAACGACAGTCGTTATCACACGGGTTTAACACCTCGTGCCAGCTTAGGAGTTACCATGTATGTTACTTGTGGGTGATTATTTTTTGGGGGGGATTTTTTCATTTTTTTATGTATGGCTGATAATTTAGACAACCCATTAGTGACCACTGGGTTGGAGCAATTGCCGTTAAGTGTCTTGCCCAAGGTCACATACGCCCACAATGGTAGCAGCGTCGAGCCTTGAACCCATTACCTCTGGGATACAGGCAGGCGCGCCAACCACTATACCAGGCCACTTTTGAATTTTGTTTCAAACATGGTAATGATTACAACAGAAATTTTTTTTTACTTTTAATATCCAGGTTCAACAAAATGGAAAGTGGTTTTCTTTTTAAAATCTCGAACACAACGCTGTTTGTTGATGTTTCTCTATCTGAATGTTCCAACATTATATCCGTGCGAGATTATTTTGAAGGATCCTCAGCTTTGTTAGTGATAAATGACACACCGGATAACAACCTTGTGTTCAGGTTCGCAATTTTTTCTTACTTTTTCTAATAAAATGAATTGGATGTTAAAAGAGTTTAATAACTAGGTGTAGTGACCACGCTTATTTTCTTTCAATTAAATGTAAATCTGTTTTTAACTGTAAGTGTGTTTTAACAACTGTTGTTTTGTTGCTATATCCTGTTCTTTAGTTTAAAATATTTTTTAGTCTTCGCTACCGTAATCGAAGTAACAAATAAAGTTATTATTTTATTTTTATAATATTTACAATTGGGGAACAAGCCTACTCTGGTCTAGATCCAGATACTTCTGATTTGTTATAAAAATAAGGCCTCACCCTTGTAGATTATGGTGATAGATTTATGCTAAAACTCTTTGGTAATGAGCCAAATCTGACCTAATTCCCAGGTCCTTGAAAAAATACCCAACCCACAAAGAATAGATTAAAATGATAAAACTACCATGTTCGAAAAGTAATCAGACATTTTAAAAAGTTGCACTTTTCTTTTCTGTGATAGTCTGATCATATTCCTAACCAAATTTACAATCATAAAAATAAATATTTCAGACATGACAAGAATGAAGAAGTTATTTCTGCCGGACATGCCAGGCACTTGTTGTGGTCGACTCCATCAAATAGTCGCAAGTTTCAGTGGGTTTATTGCAATGAACAAAACACGATTGATATTGCTTTTAATAAACTTGCATCTTTCAAATGCAATGAAACAATGGTGGGATATATTTGTGAATATTTATTTTAGGTGATTAATTCATAACCAAAATTATGACCGGTGCCGTGGCAAAGTGGTTAGCGCGCCTGGGTGTAACCCAGAGGTAATGGGTTCAAGGCTTGTCGCTGCTACCATTGTGGGCGTATGTTTCCTTGAGCAAGACACTTAACAGCAATTGCTCCAATTATCAGCCATACATAAAAAAATGAAAACAAAACACAATTATCCACAAAGTACAATACATGGTAACTCGTAACCTGGCACGTGGTGTATGAAACAGAACACCCATGTTTAACGACTATCGTTTTCCGGCCATCTGAAGGTTACATGATTGAATCTCAAAATGTACAGTCCGGATCATTTTTGCTAAATGATAAAATGTCAAGTTACATTCTTCTATTTAAACTCTTATTAATTTCTCGTTAATAATTCTTTTGCACTGTCAGTATTCTATTTTGTGTTACTGAATTATGGCTCTAACCAAGTTGGTCCCTTATTAGTTATCCAAATTGTCAGTCATACAGTGTCTGAAAAATTTCTAAACTAAAAAATATTCACCCACAAAGTAATATGATGCTGTTACTTTTATGTGGTTTGTGGTAACATCAGATAAAATGTGTAACTTCTTATTTATAACTACTCTCATTTCCCAGTCAGGAAAGAATAAATACTCATTATTAACGCGACTAAAATTTACCATACGTATGGATTGGTTTATACTTTAACATAAATTTTTTTTATCAAAATTTTTTTTTATCAATTTTTTTATTAAAGTTTTTTATTTTATTTTTAAATGTGTATATCAACCAATACAAATCAACACAATATCCTATTGAAATTTAGTATTAAAATTTGTTAACCTAAATATTATGTCAAACGCACCTGTTAAAGTATTTGTGGGTAAAAGTTGTTTAACCTTAAATTAACATGTCAATGTTTTGTTGTTCATAATGTTTGGAAAGTGTAAAAAAATCATTATCCTTTACACCAGTAGATTTTTTCTAAACTTATTTTACTTCTGCATTTTTTAATAAACTTTTCTGCTTTCAGATCTATTATGTCATTTTTTCTGATGGTTTGCAAAAATCTTTTCTGCTTACTACCAACGAGAAAAGAGCTCATTTTACTGAAAGTTTCTTCAAATTTGAAAAACCAACTCTTCAGTTAAATGTTTCACTCCATGGCTTAGTATGTTCATTCATAGACAGCACATTACACCAAGAAGTTGCTACAATGTCTGTCATCAGTTCAGGTGATTACTTTTGTTTTATAATATTCATTCTTTACCTGTGGTTCTTAAACTGGTGTTAGGCTCACTTGTAAGTGAATAGTACAGTAGTTATTGTTAGGTAGTTCACTTTTTACTTGTTGTTCTATTTAAATAACTTTTGGTTTTGTGCAAATAACTTTTTACCTGTTGTTTTTAACAACTTTTGGTTAATGTTGTCATAAAGCTATGATATGTTCATACTTTATAAAGAACAAATATATTGTAAAATTTCTATTCAGTACAACATTTTAAACTTGCTTGTTTTTGAACTGTCTATTGAATCTATAATATATTTGCCTTTAGTTTAAACTGGTTCCTTTTTTTTAGTTGTGTCTACTACATTGTTTTAATTGCTAAAGTTATGTTATATGATTTGCTAAAAATGGTAAAACTCTAAAACTTCCATACCTTTTAGTTTATGGATGGTATTTTGGTTACTGTATAAAAAGTTACATAGAAAAAATAAAATAACTTAAAAAGAAGTTACAAAGCACTGCCTTATCTGATGACAGTAAAATAAAATAACATCAGGGTTTTTCTTCAGGAGTTGTTTGGGAGGAAAAACAAAACAAGAGATGGAAAGCACTACCTGTTAAATATAACAATTTCTTGGAAGATGTTTACCAGAAGCAATTAAAAGGACATGGATCGGGTGAATGATAACTGCTTTTTAAATACTAATACATGATTGTCCTGCATATCTGTTTCACACTATTAACATACCAAGTCTAGCATATTGGGGCACAGAAATGCCAACCTTGCTTTAAAAAAAAGAAAACAAAGCACTTGTTAAAAATGTTTTATGTTTATGCTGCTTAAAATATTATATTCGCTACATTAGTTAGTCCCTTAGGTTTGACGAATACGAGTGTTGGTGCATTTTAAAAAAGTCAAACGAGTTTCTGTTATTTTAAAACCTGAAGCCTGTGACTTTGAATAATCAGAGACATTAAGATTAGACAAATTACCAGTACATGAAATGTCAAGTACTTACCTTCACAGCAAGATAATCTTCCCAATCATTGAAAAACTTTTATAGATTCCCCATAAAATCCTTCTTAAATCATTATTTGTGATTGACAAATATAACAACAAGTGTATTTATGTTTTTTATTTGCAATGATCCTTACTCTTAGGTTATATTTTCTTCATGGCTAAGTTTTTAAGATTTAAGCTCCCAGAAAAATAGGTTAATTGATGTAACAAAGCAATTACTTTGTGGTTCTGTCCACTTCATATTTGTTAAAAAAATATTGTTTTGAGAGCTCCCAGAAAAATTAGTTATTTCATTTAATAAAGCAAATACTT
Source organism: Ciona robusta (assembly GCF_009617815.1). Taxonomy (NCBI): domain Eukaryota; kingdom Metazoa; phylum Chordata; class Ascidiacea; order Phlebobranchia; family Cionidae; genus Ciona; species Ciona robusta. Next base: position 4,802,605 of record NC_143235.1, read on the forward strand.
AATTGCTTGCCATGACAAAGCATATTGGAAAACAAAATAACAAATGTTTGATCTGAATTTAACACATTCTGTGTTTTTTGCATTCAGCAGGGACTGTTTCTTTGGATAAATACGAATTTGATTTGATGAAAATGCAGACCAAGAAACCTAATCAGAAGGATCTGCAACGTTCGTTCAGTGCCGGTATTTGGATGAGAGTCAACTCGAGTGAACATCAGAAATCTTTTCACGCAAAAGTAAAACAGTTTTGTGTAAAAAAATTTTTTTGTTTAATTTTCTATAAATTTTTTTTTTCTATTTTGTATAAATTTTGTTTTACTTTTGTATAAAGTGTTGTTTAAATATATTAAAAGATTAGATATTTTCGTTTTAAAGCATTAAAAAGAATAAAGCACTTTTTTTTAATGTAGAAACACTCCGAAAACAAAAATTTTTGTTACAAACTTTAATTTTGTATTTTTGTTGAATATAGTTTAATTGTGTTTCTAACAATTTTTAACATATTTTTGTGTATTTTGTTACAGATCAACAAAGTTCAGATTGATAGTCAGTTGTTTGGAGCTGTGTTTCCAGTTATTCTTAATCCCGTTCCCCTCCCTGCTTCTGTTGCTGTTGACAATGTGGCCAAGCCATTTATAGAACTAAGTATGATGCAAGAGGTCACGGAAAATGAAGCAGTTTTTCATGTGAAATACTGCAAGGTAAAAAATGTTAATATACTAATAAAATATTATAATAAAATTATACCATAAGTTCGTAAAAAAAATGTGGAACTTTTTTTTATTGTAAAAATCGTTATAAACACAATTAAACGATATTTAAAAAAAATACATTTTAAAGAAGAATATATTTCGCATTTATTGATTGTTTGTATTCAGGTTTTGATCCAAGAATTTAGTGTTAAGCTAGACATGGGATTGTTGACATCAATATTACCAGTGTTTGGTGGAAATGAAGATGAAATTGATGACAACGAGGTATGGACAACAATATTTGGAAGTCCGCCATGTGTTTTAAAATTATAGTAGGGAAGGGGGAAGATGGAACACCTTTTCATTCTATTTTATCATCCCATTTGGCAGTAAACAAAGAACTTTCAAAGAATTATAAAACAGCATCCTCACGACTTCCATAGATCGTTGTTAATTGTTTAAAACACGATCAGGATGTTTGGATATTATGTGCTAAAGGTGTCCCATCTTCCCCCCACCGTACTATATTAGATTTCTGTTTGAAAACCCCCAACTTGTTACAAGGTATTTATTTTTTAAAACCAAGCTCTTGTAATTGTTGGTTTCCAACTTGTTTTGTGTATAATTTCATAACAAGGCCAAAAAATACATTGAGTGAGTGTTATAAATACTAAGTTAGTATCTAGTGTCAGTTATTTTTAAGGGCTCAAATAGCATGGATTAAAAAAATAATTATATTTAATTTATTAAAACAAAATGCAGGCAGAAAATTTTAAAAACTCATATTTTGATATATGATCTCGTAACCAAAGTTATTTTTAGATAAAAACTTTGAATTTGCAAACTTTTAATAATAATAATATATATTTATATATATATATATATATATAAACAACGTCTTGTTAAAAGGTTGTCAAATATTTTGCGGAGGATTTACAATTTTTGGCGAATGATAAAAGTTCATCATCTTCTGCATCAAACTCAATCATTTACTTCGATCAGTTGCATTTGTCACCGCTTAAGGTAGGATAATGATATTACAGCGTCGTCCTGGCAAAGTGGCTAGCTCGCCTGGCTCTAACCCAGAGGTAATGGGTTCAAGACTCATCGGTGCTGCCATTGTTGGCGTATGTGTCCTTGGCAGACCTAATGGCAATTGCTATTTGGATAATATGTGCTAAAGGGGTCCTGTCTTTCCCACCCTACTATATCTATAATTAAAGTTGTTGTAAAATTCAGGTTCACATTTCACTTTCGATGCAAAACAAAGTTGAAGACAAGGAAGATTCATCTCTTGTTAAACTTCCGTTCAACGCTCTGTATGTTTTAATGCAATCTATTGGAATAACATTATCGGATATGGATGATATCGTATTCAAGTATGTTATTTATCTAATACTGCAGTTTTTCGTAATGCCTCATAATCCGTGCTCACATATTTTACTAACGTAAATAATGTATATTTTAATTTAATAAAATTAATTTTTATTGTTTTTTTTAAATTTTTTCAAAATAAGCAAATTATAAGTATAACTAAAAAGTAATTGTTACAAAATGACAGATTTATAAACATTGTATTGTATCTAACTTACTTTATCCTCGCCTGGTCGGAAAACAACATTCTTTATAACATGGGTGTTCTGTTTCAAACACTTCGTGCCAGCTTACGAGTTACCAAGTATGTTACTTTGTGGGTGATTTTTTTAATGGGTTTTTTACTTTTTTTATGTATGGCTGGTAATTTGCAACTCATTAGTGACCACTGGGTTGAAGCATTTCCTGGTAAGTGTCTTGCCCAAAGACAAATACGCGCACACAAAAGCATATTATTTTGATTCTAGAAATAGTAAAAAATTAATTTTCAATATTATAACATACATTGAAATAGACTGGCCTATTTTGAGAGAAGATTTCAATTCTTTAATGGATCGGAACTTCAAGATTCTGTTATGAACCATTACAAAGGGCAAGCAATCAAACAACTTTATGTTCTTGTGTTTGGACTTGATGTGATTGGCAACCCATATGGATTAGTGATGGGTATGTTTTTCAATAATTGAACTGTATTTTAGAATAAGTAATATAGTAGGGTGGGGAAGATGGGACAACTTTTCACTCTATTTTCCCGTCCGATTTGGTGGGAAACAAAAAGCATTAAAGAATTATAAAACCGTGTCCTCATGACTTCCATAGACTGTTGTTAATTGTTTAAAACATGATCAGGATATTCAGATATTATGTGCTAAAGGTGTCCCGTCTCCCCCACTCTACTATATTAAACCACTGTTGTACATTAGATACAGATCAATTATTTACCTTTGCCATATTACTAATGTTACATTTTTTTATAAATACATAAGTTACATTCCATTTCATTTTTTATGATTTTTTTGGGGTCTTTCAATTTTTTTTCTTATGATTATTTGGTATAAAGACTTTAGATTTAAGAATTAAAAAAATATGTTGAAGAATTTTGCTGATAATCTAATATTACTAAGACCGTTACTTAACTTTTCAGAATTTTTTTAAAACACAAAATTTTTCGAAAAATTAACTGTTGTGATTAAATATAGGTTTAGCTGATGGGGTCACCAGTTTATTTTACGAACCGTATCAAGGAATGATTCAAGGTCCTGAAGAATTCTTTGAAGGGCTTGGGCTTGGAACTTTAAATTTACTCGGGCAAACACTTGGTTGGTTCCGCATCTTATTACTTTGTTTTTAGTTGTAGATTGAATGAAAAACTGCACTTTTAATTTATGAAATGTACATTAAAAGAAAGAATGTAACTTACTTTATCCTCACGTGGCCGGAAAACGACAGTCGTTATAACACAGGTGTTCATACACCTCGCGCCAGCTTACGGGTTATTGTTGCAGTTTAGTCCCACCCTATGCTGCTTAACCGAACCTGGCAGCATTTAAAATCAAGTTTTTGGACTTTGGCTTAATTTTTATAACTTAATTTAAACCATATTTTGCACTTTACTGCTGTAGTAACTATAATCATAGCTTAAAAGGAAAATGTGTGATACTTAAATTTTCGAGTTTAAGATAGTGAAATAATGTTATTTACTGTGCAAATTTCGTAAATTTAACTTCATTACAACATGATTTCATTTTTTCTTGTGTTTAAAGGTGGTAAATAAACATTTTCTTGTGTTTAAAGGGGGTATATACCCTTTTTTCTTCTGTATTAAGGGGAGCATAAAGTTTTCTTATGTTTTAAGGTGTTGCATAACCTTTTTCCTTGTGTTTTAACGTGATTCGTAAACTTTTCATTGTGTTTTAAAATGGTACATAAACCTTTTTCCTGTGTTTTAAGGTGGTGCAGCTGGTGCAGTATCAAAAGTAACCGGAGCGTTAGGAAAAGGGATCGCTACCATTACTATGGATGATGAATATCAAAAGAAGAGATTGGAAGCAAAAAATAAACAACCAGCAAATATGAAAGAAAGTTTGGCTCGTGGAGGAAAAGGAGCTGTTATGGTTCGTTGCTATGAAAAAAAATAATCACCTACTAAGTAACATACACGGTAACTTGTAAGCCAGCATGTGATGTAAAAACACCCATGTTATAACAACTGTCACAAGACTTTAGCATACATTGCAACTATTCTTTTTTGTTGTTTGTTTTTTAGCTATTCTTTGTTATAGTGGAATTGTAAATTAGGTGTGTAAAAGGTATTTTATTAATTCATTAATATAGTTATTTTTAATTACCCCCACTTCTCATGAGGTGTTTGAAACAGAACACCAGTGTGGTAACGACTGTTGTTTTCCAGCGACGCAAGGATAAAGCAAGTTACATTCATTACACGCATTCATATTATTATAAAATATAAAACTGATAAAATAAAAAATACATACATTTTAATCAAGAAGAGTTCTGAGTTTGGTAACTCAGAAGTCTTCTTGATGTTTTTCTACAAAGTAGGCTACACACCATGAAAAGCTGGAAAAACATTTTTTTATTTAAATAAGCCCAACATCTTATGTTCTAATATTTGTATGTAATATAAAGGGGTTGTTCAGTGGTGTGACGGGAATTGTTTCGAAACCAATAGAAGGGGCAAAGAAAGGTGGAGCATCGGGATTTTTTAAAGGGGTTGGGAAAGGTTTGGTTGGAGTAGTTGCAAGACCTGTCAGCGGAGTTATTGATTTGGCAAGCACTACATTGGAAGGTGTACAAAGGTGATTTATTTTTATTTATTTAAAAACTATGCCTCTTTCGGTAAACATTCTATTTTTATTTAAAATAGCTTAGATTTTTTGTTGAACTACGGTTCTTCTGAGAAAAGTTTAAATTTTCATTTAGAATATGTTGCTCTTTTGGCAAAAACTTAATTTTTTTATTTGAAACTATGGCTTTTCTGGCAAAAGCCTAATTTTTTATTCAGAAACTTTGGTTTTTCTGGCAAAAGTTTAAGCTTTTATTCAGAAACTTCTGGCTCTTCTGGCAAAAGTTTTTTAACCATTAACCATAATTTGTTCTGTCACATGAAGAGAGAAATCACCACAATACTTCATCATGGCTAAACTTTATTAAAACCTAGATATAGTCTCGCTGTATGATAGATGAAACCTTAATGTTAACTTTTGTTCTGTTCTGTTTAGTAGCTGCTATTATTGTAGCCAAGTGTCCATCCCTATGTTAATACAACTTTTCCAGCATCGCCACATGAAGTAAATGCATTGTAGAAACTTTTTCAATATTTTCAACCAAAGTAAAATCCTTATATTTCAGAGTCACTGATATGACAGAAGAAGTGAGAAAGCTGAGACCTGCTCGATGGATTAATCCAGAAACTGGAATCATTCAACCTTACAGTTTGAAACACGCAACGGGATTTGCGATATTTAATGTAAGTTTTCATTTTTTATAAATTATTCTGTTTACGGGATTAAAAAAACAAATTTTACGTAGAAGTCTTCTATTTCAAAAATATTAGCAGTGTAATTGCTGATAGTAAATGTTATGATATTACGTTAGGTCCCCAATACTTTCTTGTTATAGCGCCACCAGGCGGTATTTGTGAGTCACGTGTGACGTTACGACATTGAATGACATTGACTGAGGGTTTTGTTTTTTTACATTATTACATATTACACCGTGACGTTAAAACTACTTTTTAAAATCTGTTTAGTTTGATAAACTTGTTTCTCATTTAATAAACGACCGAAGGACATAACAAACTGGCGACGAGGATGGGATGAAATACGTTACAAAAGTATTCACGTACACTGCTTCAGTTATACATGAACTGAAAATGGCAACGACGCAAGATGTTTTAAAGACGCTACAGGAACAGATCGAAATACAAAGAGAACAAGTTGAACAACAGCAACGTCAGATTGATTTACAAAAGAGGGAAACCGAAGCACAAATGGATCTACAGAGACAGCAGGTACAACTACAGCAACAGCAACTACAACTCCAACGACAAGAAGTGGAAAACCAAGCAAAACTTTTTCTAGCATCTCTAGAAAAACTGAGTAGGGATACAACCCCTTCTACTACAGTGAGTAACATTCCTCCATTTCAAGCTTTTGAACCAACTACAGAACTATGGATGGATTATGTGTCACGCTTCGATACATTTATTAAAGCACATTCAATACCTGAAGAGAAAATACCACAAGTATTTCTGACCAACCAGTCTACAACTACATACACGCTTTTACAAACTGTAGCTGCACAACAAGAAGAATCAAAGGATATTAATTCACTTACTATAACAGAAATTGGTGAAATAATGAAAGAACATTACCACCCAAGAAAATTTATTGTCCGTGAACGCTTTAAGTTTTGGAGTGACATGAAAAGAAAACCTGGAGAATCAATAAATGAACTGGCAGCAAGAATTCGGCAGGCAGCCATGACATGTGATTTTCCCTCAATTAAAGATCCCTTAGATGAAGCTCTATGCACGAAATTTATTTGCTCTGTTCAAAACGAAGCCGTGTTAAAAACAATATTCAAAATGCAAGACAAGAACTTAACATTTTCAAAAATAATCAACTTAGCTACAGAAGTTGAAGATGCAGCAAAGGTTGCCAAAGAAACGGCTCAAAACCAACAATCTAGTGTTCAAGAACAAATGCATTTAATAAAACGAAGACAAGTAACTCCAGCTACACCCAAGCCAAACAGGAAACCACCTGTAAGGACGGCACCACCACCTGGCTACAGAAATACACAATTACAAGGGGCATGTATAAGATGTGGAAAACCTGGACACAGACCTAGAGATTGTTACCACTTGAGAACAACTTGCAATTACTGTGGAATTCAAGGACATCTAGAAATTGCATGTTTAAGAAAATCTAAAGACAAAGGAAATTTCACTAGAAACAAAAGAACATTGGTTACAACAGTGAAGAGGATAAACTCCCCACCACAACTACAGCAAACATTAACTGTAAAAGATCATCTACAGAACTTGCGAAACTTGATGAAACGACTGAAAGAGAAAGGACTGGGGTATCCCCATACAATTGTATCAGACAATGCCACGTGTTTTAAATCGGAAGAATTTAAAGAATGGTGTAAAGAACGAGGTATTACACAATTGTCTGGCGCGCCCTATCACCCATCTACAAATGGAGCTGCAGAACGTCTTGTTCAATCTTTTAAACAAGCTTTACGAAAATCCACACTACCCCCCAAAGCAGCTTTACAGGAATTTTTAATACAGTATCGACGTACACCGTTGATTACAGGATTTTCACCCAGTGAACTACTACACCATCGACAAATCCGTACCAAGATTGACGTGATGGTACCTTCTCCTGTTCATGTGGCTCAAGGCCATCAACTACAAACAAGACTACACCCTACAGGCCCTGCCAAAGACAACCCTTTTATTGTTGGATCCCAATGTTATGCATTGTGCTGTGGTCCCCGGAAAAGTACCGATCCCAAATGGACTGCGGGGGTGATAGAAGAAATTCTGGGTCCGAGAACTTTTAAAGTTAAGGTTGAGGGAGACAATATTGTAAAGCGACACCTTGACCAACTACAACCGCGATACACCGATAACACGAATATACCTTGTATTACAAATGTACCTACTACTACTAGTCACCCACCAATTCGCCGATCTACACGGCCACATAAACAACGTGTTGTATATTGATCGCTACTGTACATATTTACTTTTCGTTTTTGTTCTATTACATGTGCCTCAAAGTTACTGGGGAGGTGTTATGATATTACGTTAGGTCCCCAATACTTTCTTGTTATAGCGCCACCAGGCGGTATTTGTGAGTCACGTGTGACGTTACGACATTGAATGACATTGACTGAGGGTTTTGTTTTTTTACATTATTACATATTACACCGTGACGTTAAAACTACTTTTTAAAATCTGTTTAGTTTGATAAACTTGTTTCTCATTTAATAAACGACCGAAGGACATAACAGTAAATACAAATACAGATACGATACATGGTGCAAATACTAAGTTAAAAAAGTAAAGTTCAATTTAAATGTTAAATAACTAATATATGTTAAGATTTCTTAAGATCAGTTTTCAAAATTTTATTCGTTAGATGGGTCAAAATTAACCACAAATGTTCAACGCAAACGCAGTCATTATATCACAGGTGTTCTGTTTCATACACCTTGTGTCAGCTTATGAGTTACCATGTATGGGTAATTATTTTTGAGAGATTTTAATTTTTTTAAGGAAAAACGCACAAAATGTAGTGTTACCATCATGTAAAAAGTAGAATTGATAAACTTGTTTCTCATTGATAAATCAGATAGGTCACAACAGAAACTCTTTCCAATTATTCCACAGGAAATTGAAAAAGGAAAATTTGTTGAAGACAATCATTATGTTGATCATGTTCCTACTAGAGCAGATGATAAATCAGTTGTTCTTATAACAGACAAGTTAGTTATTATATGATACTAACTGTCATCTATCTACTATTTATTAAACTGGATATTTTCATTGAATTTGTTTAATGTGGCAATAACTTTACACGGAAGTTTTCTTATGAAATTTATGCGTCTAAACTTTATATTTCTGCAAAGAAATAACCCCCTTTTAACATCATAGGACCAAATACAAAAAGAAACTATTATTGCTCAATGCAAGCCTATGTTAAATAAACGTACGGCCCGCGTTTTCATCCTGTAATTTATACTGACCCTCCTGTAATAAAGGTTCCACACCCCTGATTTAAAATATCACAACATAAATATTGCCCACAGTATTTATTGTAGTTTGACTTTATACGATTTTTTCAAAAACTTTTTTTGAAACTTTGATGGTATCTTTACATTACATTTCATATTACATCTCTATCTATTTAAAAATGTAATTTTTCGTTGGCATGGCCCTTAAAAAATCTTTAATTTTCTTAATTAACCTGTTTCGATTTTATGCTGTGGTCTGTAACTGAATATTACAAGCTGTGAAATTTGTAAAATCTTTATTCCAGGTTGCTGATGGTAGCTCACACAGGAGAGATCCTGGGTCAGTGGAAATCAGATTGGTTTTGTAACTTTCAAGATATTCTTGCCGAACCCACGTTAGTAGACAAGGTCCTAACAGTTGAGTTCAAGGTAATATAATTACAATCTTTATTATTAATTGTTATTTACATTTAATGGGTGCAAGGCTCGTCGCTGCTACCATTGTGGGCGTATGTGTCCTTGGGCAAGACACTTAATGACGATTGCTCTAACCCAGTGGTCACTAATGGCTTGTCCAAATTATCAGCCATATATAAAAAAATTAAAAAAATCCAAAAAAAATAATCACCCACAAAGTAACATACTTGGTAACTCGTAAGCTGGCACGAGGTGTAAAACCCGTGTGATAACGACTGTCGATTTACGGCCACGCGAGGATAAAGTAAGTTACATTCATTCAATGTTACACTCACTATAAAAGTAACAGAGTGTTATAACGAATGGTTTTCCACCCACGCAAGGATAAAGCAAATTTGATACATTTCTCAACATTATTTTTAAAGCAATTTTATGGGGTTTTTTTAAAAAATTATATTAAAAAAAACTAAAAATTATCTACTTTTACCTATATTGTACACTCTGTTTTGTATTTATATTTTTCTGTATAAAAAAATTAATTCTATATTTAATGTTGCATTATATGTTGAGCGAAGTATACATTTTTATTTTATTCTAAATGTTTGTACTCTCTGTAACAAAAGAATGGCATTTTCTTACAGGAAAATCAAAAGTTTTTTCCTCGAAATCGATCAAATCAAAACACAGTTACTATTCCCAATGAAAGTAACGCGAGAGTGAGTATTTTCAAAATGCCTGTATTGCAGCAACTTTATAAGAGTTTCGTACAAATTCTTTGATGTCAGTGCAGCAATAACTTTCTGACTTTTTTCTTTATGTTACTTTTAAACTCCTGTGTTATTTTGCTTTTATATGACTTGTTATCACAATAAGTAATCTAATGTAAGTATTGTAGAAGAATGTTTCTTTTTTATTGTTATTTTATTTTTTTATCAGTGCTCAATTTAAATATAGTTTAAATTGAGGACTGACACTTTGAAGAAACAATGTGAATATGTGAAATCTGGATACTAAGTATTAAATATAGTCATGTTTTGTATATATAACTAAATTTAAATTTACTATTGTGTTCTTTCTTGTTAACGAAATGTATTTTTGTTTCAGTATATCCATGCCCGAATTGTTGATATGTGGAAACGCTCTACAATATGAAAAAACACTCCTAACAAGCTCTCACTGTAAATACAAGTTTCCGCGCACTCGTGAAAAACTGTAGTTCCAGACATTTTGCCAGCATAATAATTATTTGTGCAGTGTTGTGTGTAATCATAGTATGAAATATTAATAAATGGGTGAATGTGCCTTGTGAATTGCATTACCACTGCTTAAAAGCTTTGGGTAATAATGCAGACGCAGCACAAGTTATCATTTTAAGTATGTTTCTTAAGTGTTTTTAGTAAATTAATGGAATCCAAACGGTGAATGCTAAGTGTCATTAGTCAAGGTATTTACTTAACTCCAGTAATATGCTTTTCTGATTTGGTTCAATCAAAGTAAATGGATAAACAAGCGGACAACGCTAGCACGAGGTGTATGAAACAGAACATTCATGACTGTCGGTTTCCAGTCAAGCGAGGATAAAGTAAGTTACAATGACTGTCGTTACATTCATTGAACTACGTTCTATGGATAAAACCAGAGTCCGTGTATAAATATGTTTTTATACGGACTCTGGATAAAACGTCATATGTCGTTGGTTGGTTCTAAAAGCGCTGTAGGGTATATGTGCTAATCAAATGCCAGTTCCCCAATTTTCTCAAGTTTTATATTATGGCATTGTTTTCAATATACTCCTTTAAAGAAATGTAGGTTAACGTACTGCACAATAAGCATTATTTTATACTCATTATCACCTCCAGTGGTAGAAGTTTGGCTTCGAATTCTGTCGCTACGTGGCGTCAGAGTTCTTCATGCAAGAACAGACAACATGGATCACTAATTGCGTTGAGCGGCGCCAGACATACTGAAAATCGGTCATACCAGATCACAGCTTGTGAGTTATTTTTCGTGATGTGACCAGCCTAAGGTTCGTAGAATAATTTCATGTATACAACGAGTTAGTCTTTGTCGCCAAATAATAAATATGCATTATTCTCGCAAACAATCGTGTTGGCTGTTCAATTTTAAATATTGTTCTTTACCTTTTTCTTTTTACAGGTTTTTAAGAAACGTAGTATCCTGCTTATTATGTTTGATTGTTTTATATTTGCAGTAACAAGTTATCTTTAATGTACATCGTACATGAATATTTTTGTAATTCAATGTTCTCTAAATTAAATTGTAAAACAACGTTTGGATCTGTAATAGTTATGTATTAAAACATATTCAAATGATTTAATCTGTTATCATTCTTCAAACTATTGGTTAAACTAATCTGTTCTTGGATTATATATATGATTTATAAAAATCACCTAACGTTAATTTAAGGAAAAACACGCTAACTTTTTATGGCGCTGAGTTTATTTTTTGTTAGAAGTTAACGAAAAAGACATTTTCGGCACATATTTTGTAGTTATCGCTTGAAAAATTACAGTTGAAACCCTAAACTTGTGTTTCTACGAATACTTTTAAATTAGACGCAGTTTATAAAAATCTTATGTTCATACAATCCTATATAAAAGTGCTAACAATAAAATTGTTTTTTTGTTTTATTCGAATCACATTTTTTGCTTAGCATTCATTTTGTTTAATCATTACTTATGCTGTTTAACTTTTGCAAGTAAAATAGCCCAGAAAATATGTGTTCAAGGCTCGCTGCTGTTACAGTTGTGGATGTGTGTGTCTTTTGGCAAGACAGTGAAGACACTTAACAACAATTGCTTTAACTTAGTGGTTTCCTATTAGTTGTTTAAACTGGCAACCCTTTTAAAAATATTGCAAATAATCTGGTATATTATTCATCACCCACAAAGTTACATGTTTTGGAAAATGTAAGCAGGCACACATGTACAAAACAGAACATTTGTGTATGTAATTACGGACTATAATATTGTCCTGCCACAGAAGGATAAATAAGTTACGATCGTTCATGCTAATTTTTACTAATTACCTCCTTAACTTCTGGTGTTCTCATTTAATAAACATAATGAATGGATATTGGGAAAGTATTTAAGACTTTATTTAATGTGGTCAGTAAGTAAATAGGGTGTATGTAGTGACTCATTGTTGAAAGCCCATATCTTCAATAAATGACATCCTGTAACTGTAACATTGTTTCCTATTTCATTCTTTGCAAAAACAAAACTTTGCGAATTTGAATATATATATATATATATAATAATGCATTTATTTAAGTCGCCTTGTTTCGATAGTTTTTAATGGTCCCTGATATAAAATAATGAAATTTCAAGCTGCTGTTGGTTGTTGAAGCCACAATCTCTGTTTTTTATTTAAAAAGTAAGATTTTAAATACTGAATTGTACATGTATTCCACTAGTTACAATTTGTGTCATATTTATTTACAATAAACTTAATGGTATATTATGTTTACATCCAGTTTAAAAGTAATTGATTTTGTTTTTCTGGTATTCTGGTTAGTTGCTTTAAGTTTGAAACTATCAACTAATTTTCTGTTTTATTATTAAAATGTAATGTGATGTTTTGCCCCAGTATTTACACTCAGTTGTTTTGGATTGTTGATGTCACTGGCCAATTTATTAACAGTGTAAAAAAAAATCTTTTGTGGAGTCATTTCAGGGACAGACAGCTAGTCAGACAATGTTCTATTTCTGTATGTTTTGCGTTCATGCTTACGTGAGCTATTAAGTCGTGTCTTAATAATGCGGTTAACATTTAAAGATCACTTGTTTCAGTTAGCTTTGCCGCTTGCAAACACGCATGAATATGTCAAAACACTAAAGAGTATATGTGGTCTACGTTTGCATATAATTACCGTTATTACTTAGCTATTTAAATATTTTTCATTTTGTTTGTCACTGCGGCCAAGAAACAACTCGAAAATTTCCAACAGCCGATAATGCCAACAACATTCTATTCCTACCTTGCCAGACTTGGCTGTGGTCACGTGACTTTCAGTGACGCCAACCCGTCTCGTCACGTCTGTTCCACTCTCTTTAATTCTCCCTCTCTTTGTGTTGCTACAGACGGCACTTCATTCGCGCTCTTTCTTGCTGCCGTCCAAACTGTGTTATCAGGAAATTAAAAGTGTTTTGGACGTTCGCGTTGCAACTTATTTATTACATGGGTATTACGCCCCGCCAATTCAAACAGTACATAACCTAAAACCTATTTTAATGTAACCTACGGTGAACTAATTTATGTTCTGCTTGCATGTTGCTTACTTGTATGGTATATTGGTATTCACTATTCACATTACTTATTAAGCTGTTACACTTTAAAAAATATTTCTGAATTATTAATTTTGAATATAGTATACCTTTACTTTGCAGAGGTTTTTTAATTTAAAAGAATTAAACAGTAAGTATTTAACAACTAAAAAAGGAAGGTTATGGATTTGTATGTTATTCACATTACTTTGAAATGCTACAATCTATAAACAATTTCTGAATTATTCATTTATATCCTTACTTTACAGATGTTTTTTTTTGTTTTATAAGAATTAAACAATAATTATATAACAACTGAAAAAAGTGAGGATATATATAAAATATGGCATGCAGAATATAGGAATAGCATTTTGCTGCATGAAAGTCAAGCAGGTATATATGTTTTTTCTATATTTCTATTATTCTCTCTATATTTCATTACAAATTTTTTTTATGCAAGACACTTAACTGCAATTGCTTAAATCAAAGGGTCACTAATGGGTTGTCCAAATTATCAGCCATAAACTCATAAATAAACAAAAATGATAAAAATATAAAAAAAGTACATGGCAACTCGATTGCTGGCAAGAGGTGTATGAAAACCCATGTTATACCGACTGTCGTTTTTTTGGTCAGAGGATAAAGCAAGTAACGTTCATTAATATAGAAGTTTAGTTTTACTTTTTATTATTTTCAGGTGTTTACTACAGAATAGCTCCATCATGCGGCAGTTTATCTTGTTTGCGTGCTTGTTTACATCGGTTACTACACAGACATTAAAATGTGAACACTTCAACAAAAATCATGCTATTCGTTCTCCTACCGACTATACATGTAAAGATTCAGTAAGTGAATGGTTGTCTAATTATTTAGCGTTTGTTATAGGCACTTGAATATACTTATTCTGTTGACGACACGCCAAACTAAAAAATGTACTTACTTTGTACTTACTAACTGCAGCATTAGTAATTGCCAATTACTATGCATATTGTGCTCCTTAACTTTTATATATGTACTTATTGTACTGCTTATGATATTACACTTAAAATGGCCTGCCAAAAACAAAATGGCCTACCAAAAGAGGAGCTGTGATTTTTATAATTAGTGTATGTAAAGTCCTTTCCGAATTGAATGTTTTGCTCCAATTTTTCAGACTTTAAACTGTACCGTTTTTGAGTTATATTGTATTACACTAAAGCAAGGTGCACAAGTGACATACCAAAGTGAAATATAAATGACGCTAAACCTAAAAATAGTGTTTAATGGACAAATTGGTATTGTTATAATTTATAAGGTTGACTCAGCACATTAGTTATAAAAATACGAAATAGATCTCTGTTTCTATAAGTTAGTTCGCTAATTATATATATATTATATTATAGCCTATGATTCTATGAATCAATTTATTATTCATATGATGAGGACGAGGTTCAACAAAAACAAGTTGTTAATTTTTTGTTTGCAATATATAATTTTTTGAAAATTGTTTGCTAATTAAGTTTTTCATAGAATCATAGGCTATGAATATGATATAATATATATATATATATAGAACTTCATCATATCAATAATAAATTGCAATATCTTTGTGTTTGGTTAACAGGAGATTGATGAAAATGGATCCTGCAATACCACAGAGTTATGTGTTAAGGATGAAGAAGTTCCAGGGAGGCAACCAAACTGTTTCGTTTCATGGACAAATGAATCTGGGAAAGTAGAAATAATACGAAAGGGTTGCTGGAGCCAAAGTAAACCATGTTTAGCAAAGTATGTTTTATAAAGCTGACATTTGCTTAATTTTTTATGGATATGGCTATGTATGAATATTACTTACCTGTTTTCATGTGCAGGGCAGAAAATGGTTGCGTATAAAACGCAACATGCCCAATAAAAATAAAGTCTGTCTAACAAAAACTTATATTTTATATGGCCAAGTTATATTTTATATATTTTTTTGATCTTATTTTGATTATGTATATATATATATATGTGTTTTATTACACTCAGACAGTTTTCAGATGTGAAACGTTTAGGGTGATTGTGTTTTTATTTTTTTTTCTGTTTGGTCAACATTTTGGACAACCTAGTTTGGGTTTGCACCAGAACACTCATGACATGCCCACAATGAAAGCAGAATTGACTTTCAAACCAAATATTCTTTCAGAATAAGATGACAATTTTAACTCCCAACCACCCCAATAGTGAGGTTTTAATTTAATATAATTCTTATCCAGGTGTGAAGCGGTAACAATTAAAAGTGTTTTCTTCTGTTGCTGTGACAATGATTTATGCAACTCTCATTTCTCCCTTGGTCATATTAACAAAACAATTAAAACAAACGAAGGTGAGAAGCAATTATTCAGTGCCGACTTTAGGATTAATTAATATTTATATATATATAAAATATTTAAACTAAATTTTAATATGGGTGCTATGATTTGGGTTTTTTTATTTTTGTGTCCATAAAAAATGACTGTACTGGTTGCAAATCTAAACCTAAAACAGCCCCAAAAAATATGATGCCGGTCTACATATTTCAATATTAGAAGAAAACTTTTATTGTATATGCTTATATAATAGCCTATATAGTAGGGTGGGAGAAGACGGGACACCTTTAGCAAATAATATCCAAATATCCTGATTGTGTTTTAATTAATAGCAGTCTATGGTAGTTATGAGAATACGGTTTTATAATTCTTTAAATGTCTTTGTTTACTTTACTACCAAATGGGACAAGAAAATAGGATTAAAGAGTGTCCCATTTTCCCCACCCTACTATATCATTATCATTTGTATGTACTTTGTTGGCTTCCATATTTTTAATTTATTTAAAAACTTAAAGACTAGAGTTTACCAGTAAAACTTTCCTACCTATATAGAATAGGTTTTATTCAATACAAAATCTTTTAAACCTTAAGTCACAACTCACAATTTCAAGCCATTTGGTTTTAACTAAATCAAACTTTATATTAAGAAAATCCTGTTGTCGTCCCAACAAATGAAGAGACCTGGGTAGTATTGGTGTATACACTGGTACCTATTACTCTGCTCAGTCTACTAGTGGTTCTTATATATTGGATTTACCGGAAAAGAAAACATAGTTATGGTGACATCGACAATGCAAGCGTGGTAGGTTAGGTTTTTATAAAATGGCCTTTGAAAGAAATTCAACTTAAATGCATTTTTTATCTTCTAGATTGTATGTGTTTAGTTCTAAAGTGACATATTGTAATTGGTTTACATGCAGTAAAGTTGTACATTTCAAATGCATACCAAATCTTTATTTTATAAGTAAAAGTAACTAGTGGAAATTGTTCTGTTTTTTCAAATATTGCATTAAATTCAAAAGGACATAATCCAATACAGCTTGCAATTTTTTCCACACATTTCTTTAGTGTTAAATTGCATTAAAACGAACAATCCATTCCCCAGTTTTAAATCGTATTATTATTAATACCAACAGTTTATTCCTCAGTTTTAAATCATATTAATACAAACAATTCATTCCTCAGCAAACTCCAGGTTCTGGTTTAACCACTTCAACACAAAACACCCAACTGCTTATTCCACCTGAGATCAACTTGCCCCAGTTAATCGACATCAAAGCACGAGGAAGGTTTGGTTGTGTTTGGAAAGCTCAACTACACGACAGATTTGTTGCAGTCAAAGTTTTTTTTCTACAAGTATGTAACATTTTTATTGGTCGAAGTCTTTTTCTACAAATATGTTATGTTTTTTAGTCACTGTCTTTTTTCTACAAGTATGTTACATTTTTTTGGTTGAAGTCTTTTTCTACAAATATGTTACGTTTTTTAGTCAACGTCTTTTTTTTTCTACAAGTATGTTACGTTTTTTATATTAATTATATCCTTAATTACAAAAAAAAATTTTGATTAAATAAAATAAATATTGCCACCTCCAAATAGTCTGCTAGTTTAATTATAAATTCCTCTATTTTTTTAATTGATTGAGGTTAGCTTTACAGAGATAAGATAAAATATAGTTAAAAGTTGGTGTTTTATCAAGAAGAAAGTTTTAATCTTGTACAGCTGTTAAATTAAAACTTTTGTAAACAAGGTTTCTCAAAAGAGCTTACTTGTGCTTTTCAATAATTTTAAAAATTAAAACCTAAAAAAATTAATTTGAATAGTGTTAAATTAAATATATAATTCATTTTATTTTTCACAGGATAAGCAGTCATGGCTTAATGAACAAGAAGTTTTTAACACAGAGCTGGTTCACTATCATCCGCATATATTAAACTTTATCGCTGCTGCCAGCAGGGGTGTTGGGGTCGAAACTGAACTATGGTTGATCACAGAGTTTCATGAATATGTAAATACTTTATCAACTTTTAAATAAACATGTTTTATTTACTTTTTTTAGTTTGTCGTCATTAGTATTCATAAAGTAAATATGCTACAAATAAAAACATTTTTTGTAATATTTTACAAAATAAAAGTTAAAAAAAAAATGCAAAACATTATGGAATCTCAAAATGTGTAAAGGGAACAAATAAGACAAAAATTTTCCGCTACAAAATATTGTAAGTGTGTACGTCTTTGGTCAATGCACTTGGCAACCATTGAACCAACCCAGTGAACACTAATGGGATCACCAAATGATAAACTTTGCAAGAAAAAATTCCCTCAAAAAAGAAATTTAATAACTCATAAGTGGACATGTGCATGAAACACGACAAAACCTGTTAAAATTTTTGCAACGCTTTGCCACATGAGGATAAATATATGACAATTGTTCAGTCATTCAATTTGGATACAATTTTCAATGGCGAAAATTTGAGAATAAATGTAAATTCTGTTGTTATTTTGATTGACAGGGGTCATTGGCTGATTATTTGAAGACGCACACGATGTCACTTCCTGTGGCTCTCAAGTTCATGGAAACCATGGCAACAGGGCTGTCTTTTCTACATGAAGATATTCCACACAAGTCAGTCAATTTATAAAAGAGAATTTGCATATTATATCAAAGTTTCCGAAAACTACTCCCTTTTTTTAAAGCTGCAATATGTATATATTGTAGTTTAAAATTCTAAGAATATTATATAACCAATATTGTGATACAACATTTGCAGACACAAAAATCATTTTGTCTGCAAGTTATTTTCTAAATGAAACAATTTCAAGTTTTTAACCAAATTTGCACTATTTATTTCCTTGATAACAAGTTTAACCAAATTTCTAAATATGTCATATATTGGAAACAGGCAACCACACAAAGGACACAAGCCTGCTATTGCTCATCGTGACTTTAAAAGCAAGAATGTTCTCATCAGTAACGACATGACGGCTGTTATCGCTGATTTTGGACTCGCTGTCAAGTTCATACCAGGCGAATGCACGGGGGAAAGCCATGGACAGGTAAAATAACTAAATTCTCATTCCCAAACTGAATATTTCTTACAAAGTAGATTTTTTTCCAAGTTACTTCAGGGGACCTGAGAATTAGACTTGTTTGAGTTGTAATACTATTACTCTTATGCTCAAAATCAAAATGTGATTAATAAGAAAAATATTTAAAAATGACAGTCCACTCACATCTATAGTCTGACACCGTTTGTAATTTACTATTGTTGTCCCACAAACAGTAATCAACAAAATCATACATACCAATATTTTGCTGATAAACCACTATTTTTGTTGATAATTTTATTTTGTTTTATTTTCACACAGGTTGGAACGAGAAGATACATGGCTCCTGAGATCCTGGAGGGAGCGATTAACTTCCAACGCGATGCTTTCCTACGTATTGATATGTATGCATTCGCTCTTGTTATGTGGGAAATCATAACAAGATGTTCAGATGTACCAGGTATGTCACAGTTATAATTTCAATGTCCGGTTCATTACTGCTTTGAGACGTAACGTTTTGAGTACATTGGCTTGAATAACATGTCACCCAAACTTGTAGTTCAGGTGCAATATGCATTTTACACAAGTTTAGATGTAATATATATTTTACACAGATTTAGATGTTTTCATATAGTTATTATGATACAATATTATCTTTATTTGTTCTGGCTGACAAATAATCAGATCTATTTGTATTTTTTAAAACTGGAAGCATATAAACCTACAGTTCGTAACATGTTTGTAACGTTAATGCTGTAATATATGGAGTCAGTGCTGAAACCCTTTTTTGAGATATTGCAGTTTTTAAGCTATATTGTCCATTCAAACAACAAGCATAAGAAAGATATACTGCCCACCCCACATTATTCTTTAAGGTCCCCATATACAGACTAATTTTTGCAATCTTTTTATACAAAAGAGGGTTTACAGCTTTTTAGTTTGACTGTTTTTTCAATGCATAAGACCAATAAGATGTATAACCTTTAAGGTTTAATCAAGTCATGTGTTTAATGAGAAGTACTTCCTGTTTGACAAGATTGCTACACAGTACACGTTAATGATTTCATTTTCTATTTAAAAAAAATCATATTATAAATACTCATTGTTGTGTACCTGCATCACATTATAATAGGATATAAGTTCTGTGAAACATTGTATGAGGCATCACGTATATTTTAAAATGGTTCATGCCTATATAGGAGTGAGGGAAGATGGGACACCTTTTTATTTAATTTTCTTGTCCAATTCGGTAGTAAACAAAGAACATTCAAAGAATTTAAAACCATATCCCCACGACTCTTATAGCCCATTGATAACTGTTTAAAACACGATTAGGATATTCTGATATTATGTGCTAAGGTGTCCCATCTTCCCCATCCTACTATATATATAAATAAATTTGCACAAACAGTAACTGAAGGACTTACTACTATATAAAAACAAAGTACAAACAATGCTTGACACTTACAACAACAATACTTCCCACACAGGAGGTTCCACACCAACATATATGATGCCGTATGAGTTGGAACTTGGACAACACCCAACACTTGATGAAATGCAAGCTTGTGTGATCGACCAGAAGACACGGCCTGTAGTTAACGACCTCTGGAGACAAGATGAGGTAATTAGTCCATTTTTAGGACGTTTTATTACAACTAAAAAAAATTTCTTCACATTTTTTGGATTCGTACGAAACTAAAAATTACTTGCTTTACAATTATTGTACAAGCAAATTGTATGATTGGGAGTAGTATTAATAAAAAAATGGCGCTAATTTATCCTTGCATGGCTAGGCTTCTTATAACACAAATACCCTACTTCATTACCTCGTGCCAGCTGACCAGTTACTGCATATACAACATTGCGAATAAATGTTTTTGTATGGCTAAGAATGTTGAAAACCAAATAATGACTACTGAGTTGGAATAATTACTGTTAATTAACTTGCCCAAAGATATACAAATGAGCAATCGAACTTTGATTTAGTTTTTTCCAATAGTTATGGATGGCATTATTACTGTTATACAGTAGTAGTATTGTTAAAGTACAGATAAAAGTAGCAATTTTTTATTTTATTATTTTTTCTTTTTATATTTTTTTTTTCTTTATTTTTTTAAAAAATATTTGTTGTTTAATTCAGGTCGTTGGGATCTTGTGTGAGACCATGGAGGAATGTTGGGATCACGATGCGGAGGCGAGATTATCGGCAGGATGTGTGGAGGAGAGGATCAACCATCTTCATCGAAGAATTCAACCTCCTAATGAACTTGCCGTGCATCCCAACATGATCAATAATGATGTGATCAGGAACGGAGCTCCCGTGATTGGAAATGGGGCTCCTGTGATTGGAAATGGGGCTCCTGTGATTGGAAACGGGACTTCAATGATTGGAAACGGGACTCACGTGATTGGAAACGGGACTCACGTGATCATTCCTCCATCTCCAACATCTGACACCGATATTCAGGTTTAATAATTGACACCATGTACATATATTATTATTCTGTGTGTTTTGAAAACAAACAGAAATTAAGTTAAATTTTTGTTTCACAATGGTAACAAAAAGGAAGAAACTTTTTTTTTGTTATTCACCACATACTAGCAACCAATAGCTTTTTTTCAATTAAGTAGAAAAAACTGACAATTCAAAATACAAACCAACATTGTTTGAAGGCCATTAGCCTGTTAGAATCACCTACATGCTGGCCCCTAACCACAAAACCCTGATATATACAATATTGTTTGTATTTTGGGTTGATGTTTTGTTTATACTAAGTTCAATGTCACATTCAACAAAAACACATTGCCTTAAAAATACATACAATAATAAAAATATTTGCACCCCAGTAAAGAAACAACTAAGTTATCCAACCACTGCAGCATTGAATGAATACATGTAACTTACTTTATCCTGTGTGGCCGGAAAATGTTATAACACAGGTGTTCTGTTTCATACACCTGGTGCGAGCTTTACCAAGTATGTTACTTTGTGGGTGATTATTTTTTTGGATATTTTATTTTTTTATGTATGGCTGATGATTTGGAAACCCCATTAGTGACCACTGGGTTGAAGCATTTGCCGTTAAGTATCTTGCCCAAGGACACATATGTCCACAATAGTAGCAGTAAAGCCAGTAACAAGCCTTGAACCCAATACCTCTGGGTTACAAGCAGACATGCTAACCAACTGTGCCGCGGCGCCAGACGTTAACTTGACTTTATATACTTTACAGAATCAAATTAACAACAGAAAGAACCAAGAGCTTCCTGTTAACAGTAATGAAAAACTCACAAATGAAGTTAACGCTGCTGGGTTGGTTGCCACGGTAACCTGTGATGCTGAAACTGCCTTGTTGTCAGCAGGTGACAGGGAATCAAATGTTTGAACATCTCAGCTATTTATATTAACTGACCGTTTGAAGATATATGCTTAATGTACGTGGTGTACTATACAATAATGAAAATGGCCGTTCAATTTTAGGTAAATAATTTTTAAAACTACAACTCTTTTTTTATAAGTGTACTGAGGTTTCAAAGATCAACTTTTATAACTGTATACAAAACTAGAGTATTCAATGCAATAGAACTTTTGTAACTATATAAAAAACTGGGGTTCTTAATACAAATTGCAAGGTGTTCAAATCTGATGTTACGAAGCACAGTTTCTGCCAATCAAAACAAAGTGCCATCAGTTTACATGGGCGGCAATACACATTTGCTTTTTATGATAACTATATATAGCGTGTTATACTTCGAAATCAGCAAACATTATTTTAATGACCATCCTTTCATCTTTTCAGTTCGTTTTTTATTTTTTATTGTGACAAAACAATTGAACTAATTAAGTCGTACAGATGTGCCGCTTATTTTACCTTCGTTGCATTTTATCAAATCGTTGTTTGAAAGTATTGTATATACTTGTAGTAAATACAGCATCAAAGCGACTATTTTATGCTCAACTATTCGTTTAAGCCAGCTAAAACTTGGCACTTATATTTATCAGGTTTGTGTTATGTATGGTATTTAACGTGACAAATTCAGAACAAGCAAAAAAATATTTTTTTTGTGACACTATACGTCTGTACTAACCAGATGCGTGATGCAACAAATATGTTTGAGGAAAT
The DNA here is from genome assembly GCF_009617815.1 of Ciona robusta. Classification (NCBI taxonomy): domain Eukaryota; kingdom Metazoa; phylum Chordata; class Ascidiacea; order Phlebobranchia; family Cionidae; genus Ciona; species Ciona robusta. Next base: position 4,825,650 of record NC_143235.1, read on the forward strand.
GCTGTTACGGTAGATTTACTGAAACAAATTTATCCGGAGCTGCATCATTAGATTAGCCTCGATGTAATGTGGTAATTGTTGTGTTTACCAGCGTGGTATCATAGCCTACACATAATACTAGGCTAAGGTGGTACGAATGCTTTGGCTAGCGTAGGCAAGCATTTTTTACAATGATAGTGTTTGTTTTTTTTACAATGAAATGGCAGTCTTTGTGACGGCGAAACAAAACCGCCTACGGTTTTGAGTCATTCTAATGTTACTAAAGCAAAGCGCAGGAAACGTTTGTGCAGATATTGGTTGTAGATTGAACAACAGAAGTATTTTTATGTCTGTAGCCCACTTCGTGATGTAGCTTCTGCTGGTGGTTGAGGTAATTCTAAACTTTATACTGTTATGAACCTACAAAAGATTATTGAGCTTAGTTTCATGTACATAACAAGAATAATTTTTTGACAATATCAAAAGACGATTTTTCCCAACTAGTCGTATAGTTTTACCGTGTTTAACTTTAATAAAAAATTATGGGCTGCGAATGCTACCAACAGTCTCCGTATCAAATTGCTGGTTCAGTTTTAAGTGGAATTGTTACCGGGTTGTTCATTCCGGCAATGACAGTTGTGGGGTGGCACCATACGAGTTTTGCCACATTTGGACTGTACCGGTCATGCTTTACATTTTTCTCCAAACAATGCATTGGAACTGGTAAACGAAACCTTTTTATCAATTATATATGTTTAATAATTAACCCTTCATTTGACAGTGTGGAACCTGGTGCCTGGCCTAGATGCAGCCCGCATACTCTTCATAATTGCCGCTTGTATTCTGGGTTTAAAACTCTTTATTAGCTTTGGATTTTGCATAACGAAGAAATATGGTCCTCTTATTTTAGCACTTGGTGTTTGCGACTTGGTTGGAGGTAATATATAGTTACTTATTGCTATACTTTTTGCTACAACAAGTCTACAAACCACTTTTACAATACAACTTAACTTATTATTGTTTTGCACGTGTAAAGTTGTTTAAACGAACGTTGTTCTTTATTTTCGGGGCCTTTGGAATAAAATACGAGTGTCTTATTTCATACACATCGTATAGCCTTTTACGATATTTTTATGAAGTAATGTTACTTATTAAACGTTTCTTTTTTATAACTTGGACAATTAGTGCTAACCAGGAGCAATAAACGTTAGGTTTCTTGCCCACGACCCATATATATAGTAGGTTGGGGGAAGATGGGACACCTTTAACACGTAATATCCAAATGTCCTGAACAGGTTTTAAACATTTTACAACGGTCTATAGGAGTCCTGGAAATACGGTTTTATAATTCTTTAAACTTTGTTTACTACCAAATGCGACGAGAAAATAGAATGAAAAGGTGTCCCATCTTCCCCCACCATACTATAGTACTGGACGTGGGGTTAAATGGGATACCGTAAGCACTAAACTTCCATATTTTCGGAACTTGTTTACTGCAAACGGTCTTTTAGAGTTGCGGGGCTACCGTTATATAGTCCTTTAGGTATTTTTTTGTTTACTGCCAAATTGTACAAGAAAAGAGGATGAAAACATTTCCCATGCACTGTACGCCCACAACCTGTGCCACCATCGAGCCTTAAATCTAATATGCTATATAAGTTTGGCGATGACAGCATGCTCATTATTGTGGCGTATACGTCGGCAACATGCAGTGTCTGCATGCGACTATATGTGTTACATTTATGTATCATCGAAAATGTGCTACTACACTTCTACATCTTTTTGTACTCCGCAGGGCTTGTTATTTTAAGCGGCTGCATCGCATACATAGTGACATTCGCACCCATTGTCAGGAGTAGTGCCAACGATGCTTCGTTTGGTGTCGCTTTTTATCTCGGTTGGTTTGCTGGTCCGTTTTCTGTTGCTGCTGGGATCTGCAACATTTATGCTGGAGAGCTAATTGGACAACAACAGGTAAGGAAACACATAGAGGTTCTTATTTTTACTGATCATAAATTTATAGTACTGTGAGGAAAGATGGGACACCCTTAGCACGTTATATCTAAATGTGTTTTTTTTGTGTTTTAAACAATTAAAAACGGTCTATGGGAGTCGTGAGGCTACGGTTTTATAATTATTTAAATGTTCTTTGTTTATTACTCAACGGGACGAAAAAAACAATGAAAGGTGTCCCATTTTCCCCCACTGTACTATAAATAAATTTCACAGTTATCACAAAATTGCGCTGAATATGCCCGTTGTCTCTAAATTAGCTGAATACAATTGTATTTTACATATTTAAAATCTATCAATTCTGGCTTGAGTGCACGTCTATGTACTGGGACAGGAAACGGAAAAAATGTGATAATTAGAAAACGCCGATAATGTTATGCTTACGCGGTTAATAGAACTCACACTGCCAGTATACAGTGCGGAAGGTAAAAAAATCAATAAAAAAAATTACAGTTTTATAATCGACGTATATTCTCACAGAAGCATTATTGACGTCAACATACTTTCAGTGTATGTTTTGAATACATGAGGATAAGTTAGGTTTAGTAGGGTGGGGGAGAATGGGACACATGGCCTACATACTAAGAAACGTGTGGATAAGGTCATTAACTCAGGTTTGAGGATTTTCCATACATCACATCTTCGCGGTGTTGAGTCGGGAAAGATGGGACACATTTAGCTCATAATATCCAAATATTCTAATCGTGTTTTAAACAATTCTGCAGAAGTAGCGAGGATACAATTCTATATTGTTCTTTATTTACTCCAAAACTGGACGAGAAAATAGAATGCAAATGTGTCCCATCTTCTCCCGCCCTACTGTATGATTATAACAGTCAATTTAAACAACAAAAATATTACTACATGACCCGTAACTATTTATTTATTTTTTCAGTGTGGAGTCAACGTTTCTCATAAGGCGTAGAACGTTCGACACCAACTTCAACTCACTATAATTTATTCTAGCTTACGTACCACAACTTTTGTTTCGCAAATACTAAATTTTCTCGATTTTTGAGTTCTTTAGAAAGCAAGATTTCCATCATTTACTTCAATTTGGTTCAATTAATGTTTAAAACTTTTCGGTAAAGTTAGATCCGGAATAAAAAAACTTTGACATTTTCGATTTAATTTTTTTTTTATATATTACCTTTGTATAGATCTATTGATACAAATAACTGTTTATGTAATAGCGTAGTTGCTTAATAAAACATAAGAATTCTTTTCGAAATATTTTTGTATAAGGAACTTTTAAGGTGGGGTGAGGTGAGACATGGGGCAAGTTGGAACATAATTTTAAATTTTTGAAGTGGGACACCCGGGAAAATTGGAAGACATTACTTTTTTACTTTCTAAAACACATGTCATATATTGTTTTATTTAATATTAATTATACGAGATGTACTTTATACGAGGTGAATGCTTTTTTGACTGTCAATTACTTTAAGTTGTAATAACTATACAGTTTCGTTTCATTTTGTGAAATATAAGAACCCTTGTTGAAAAAAATCTGTTGTTTATGGCTTAGCCCATAAACAGAGACTCATTAAATATTTGCACTTGAAAGTGGGAAGCCAAAATTCAAATTGCTTATTAACTCTAGCGACCTAGCAAAGTATTATAACTTTTATTTCAAAAACATTCAACCAAACATTATATGTACAGAAAGTTACAAAGAAAAGCAATTAACTTGAAAATTGTTCACAAATGGCAAATGCTATTACAGTAGCAACGTTTACACCTCTCCTAAGTTTTCCAGATACGCCCGAACATTGCTATGTCCTTGCTGTCGTGCAATTCCTATCAATATACCAGTTGCACACTTTCCTTTCCGATTTCGGCAAATGCTGCAGTTGCAAATATTTCTGCAAACCGGGCATTTCCATTCTGAATCAAGCAAAACATTCTCAACAAGTTCACCATATCTGTTCTTTAAACAAGGACCACAAAATTGCCCTCGTACACCAACACAGTCTTCCCCTCTACAACAAGATTTAGTATCAATCGTCTTTTGTCTACATTGATGGCATGAAGTCCCATTAATTGTGTCATATGTTTTGCCAACTGAATGCTCGGCAATATTATCTAACATTTCTTGAGTTACATCTTCAACAGGTATAATAATGTGGGGTTGAGACAGTGAAGAAACGTGTCTTCTTTTTGGTGTTCTTTCAGTTGGATCGTCATTGCTAAATTTTCGTTTCATGGACGTAAATCTCACTGTAAGTCGAGATCGTATAGTATCTGCACCGTCATCATTTAAGCCATCCGGATACTCTACGTTTCCAACCATGCTTGATCTTCTGCGAGTTAAAGGAGGTCCTCGGATGTTTTGAGCGTATCTTCTTGGAGGAGACCGAACAAGTTTCTTAGTGGTTTGAAATCTTTTTATTTGTTCTGGAGTGGAAGTCTTCATTTTTAAAAATACCGGATCTTTGTCCAACTCTGCCATTAATTGACTTAACATCTGTTTTTTAGCTTGCATTTGAGCTTTCTGATGCTTCACAATTGACTGGTGATCATCATCACTATCTGAGTCTGAATCACTTTCTTCTAGTGTAGATCCACCATCACTTGATTTTTCTTTGCCAAAATCCAACTCCGTGAAGCCAAGAAACTCCTCTGCATCACCAGTTTCATTGAACAGCTCGTTCAGTTCCTTTTCTACCATAAACGCCATTAAATATATTGACTTAAACTATTACACAAACTATTACACTCTAATCTGAAAAGGTAGATATGGGAAATAAATAGGAATATAGACGATAAGCATAGAAGACGCATCCCTTAAATAACTGCTATTTTAAAACGTGGGCATATAGTTTACGTTTACGATACTTCACGGCTTTCAAATCGTAAAAAATAAATCATTTTGCAGCAATGACAGCCATTTAGCTATATTACAGAAACAGTTTTAAGCTTGATACTCATTAATATAATTAAACAGCCGCAAGCACACGTATTTATCAGAAGTATGTGCCTTATTGCTACAAATACAGCTGCTCCAGAGTACCGCATTACAATGCTAAATGCAATGGCGCCAACTAAACCATGCTTTTCGCGGGAAAGTTGAATCACTCATCCGTGAAGTTAAAACAGTAATAAATAGATGTAGATAAATCATGTTACACTTTCAACCAATGTTAACATGTACCTGTATTAACCTTGCTTTTAACATATAAAAATGAGTATAGATTTTTATAATGGTAGGGATTTAATCAGAGATACATCTCTGATTTAATTAACCAAATAATAACGTTGTACTTTTACAATTACACACAAACACCGAATTTACAAACTTCACAATTTATTGAAACCACAGATTAGGACTCGTATATAATCAGGTTTATACACAAACTCTGCCACAGATATAATATATACATATATAAAATATATGTGATTAATATGTGTCACAATTTTGAAGGCCCCGACTTCTCGACACTGTGCTAAATTCTGTTTAGGGGATTCCCCTTTCTAAAAAAATCCCGATTTCTGTTGAAAATCCAATCTAATGACACCAAGTTGATCCTAAAATACAGATATTATAGCGACCATTTTCAATACCTTCTACTAGTGTCAGCACTAACCTAAAATTTGAACACTGTACTGACTAGACAACATCAGTACCGATTCTAAAAAAAAATTAATTTAAAAAAATATTAATTATTAATATTCATCATAAAAACATATTTATAGAAATTTCTCCCGATCCAGCTTTAAATATGTTATAGCGTTACGTAATACCTAAAATATGAAACTTTATTTTCTTTCAAAAGTGCGGGGATGGATGTTAAATATAAAAAAGTATGATCATAACTTGAATTGTATAAATATTACAAATTATATTTTTCGCGAAAAATATAATTTATGCATGCATCTATGTAGTATGTAGGTCACTAACATGTTATCCTATTCGAATAATGTCAATTTTGTTTTTATAACTGAATATTAATATTCGTCATAAAAACATATTTATAAAATTTTCTTCTGATCCAGCTTTGAATATGTTGTAGCGCTATGTAATATATACCTAAAAAATAAAACATAATTTTCTTTAAAAAAGTGGCGGAGATGAATGTTAAATGTTTAAATAACGGAGGTACAAAGATTAACATAAAAAGGGCGAAAGCGATCTTGCGCCTCTAGTTGAGGCGTTTCTAAAACGAACAAGTTCTGCCTTCCCTTAGAAAGTTTAGACAATTCATTTTTTGTCTTTGACAATTGGATCAAGCATATAATCAATAGCCCTTATCTTAGAGCAGTGGTTCCCAATCTTTATTTACTCGCGTACCACTTTTTGGTCCATGCATTATTCTCACACCACTTACATACTAGCTTGTAAATGTTAAACAAAAAAGTCGCCTGATTATTTACGTAATTTTTGGCAGAAATTCGTAACACAAACTTGACACTGCCTATCTTAAAGTTGCGCGTAAAATGTAATGTAGTATGCCAATTAAACAGTGTAACAGACTGTAATAAATAATCTAAATATGTTCCGGAAGTAGCACCGCTGTATATTTGGGATATTTTCTCAACCAAACAGTGTGTTTATTTCGAAATGGTACGGATTCACACGTGGATTCATTGCATCATAATAGCGATTGTCTGTCTGGCAATTTATTACAACACAATAGTGATTCACATGTTGATTATTTGCGTCATAATAGCGATTGTCCCCTTGAATATTTAGTCTGCACGTGCTTGAAAACAGGTTGGATATTTCTCTTTTAATTTATGTAACTTAAAATACGTCAATCAAAAAGTTGCTAAAACAAGAGATCAAAGATCTAATGCGTAAGCACGTTAATTAAAGTAATTAGCATGGTATTAATTAACCCTTTTACTACAACGGTCGACCACGGCCTACTAGAGATAACGTAAAATGTGAATTATCAGGCCGTATCTCTAGTAGGCCGTGGGTCGACTGAGCTTGATCAAAAACTTTCGATCCTCGCCTGCCGTAACAATTATTTTGGATTTGTTTTTATTTAATAAGAGATATATGAGACTAATACTATATATACTTTTTGTTTATATTTGCATACTAACGTAAACAAAGCCAAAAGTTACCGATTACCAGCGACTTCCCGATGCATGGCAGTTTACTTGACTCGCAAGCGTTACAATCAATAATTATTCATTAATTGGACCATTTTATACACTATGGTTTATATGGCCAAGCTTAGTTAAAATTATTGTATCGAATACAGTCGATTAATCAATGGTAACGTACATTTTAGGTACGAGTAAGCGCCTTAAACAAACATAAATGCAATCGTTAATTACTCGCTAATTAGCCGATCATATGCAATATGGTTTTTAAAACTATGCTTAGAGATTAAAATATCAATGCTAGAATTAAAAATTGAGGTAAGTGTGGAAAAAAGTCGTTCAAAAAACAACAACAAGAACAACTGTTCGACGAAAAAGGATTTATAGGACCACTAACGTGCTCAATAACGTGCTTAAAAAGTATCATTTGCTACCGTTTGGTGTAAAGTACCACCTAGGAGACCTCGCGTACCACGGGTACCACAGTTTGGGAACCACTGTCCTAGAGGCTTCAAGAACTAACAAACTTTTGTATTATTTGAAACAAATAAATTAAAATTCTTGATATATTTTCAGGTATATACGTGAGTAGGGACAGGATAACCGTAAATAATGCGTCAGTCAGAGACTGATGGAAGGCGGAAGTTGTTGGTATAGTCAAAGAATACATACTGGCTTCGTATGCTTTGTCTTTGTTTTTGGGCCTGAGATATTTAAGCTGAAGGCGCTCTAGTTTATATAAAGTACTATGATGGACTCTGCAAGTTCTATGGTTCCACATGTTTGTTTTTTTATTGGTAAGTGTTTCTTATATGTTATTTTTTTGTGTTGTTTGTGTCCACTGTCAAGTAATGAATTAATTATAGCATACAAATAAATATTTAATAAATAGTAGTTTTGTGCAAGATCTAAAGTATAATAGGCATCAAAACGGTTAATATTATGTAAATATTATCATCAGTGTTAAATGAAATACTTATCAATTACCACATGAATGTACACTGACAGATTAATAGCTTATATATATATAAGAGTTTAAAAGCTCATACATGTCTTGTCTGCACACAAGTAACCACATATGTAAATTATTGGTAGCTATTTTTTACTGTATGTTTGATTTTTGTGTTACTTATAAACTGGACATAAACAGTGTTTTTTTTCCAACGATCAATTATGTCATACTTGTAACTTTGTTCGTTTAAGTTATGAGAAATGTTTTAACTTTGTTTTTGTTAAGTTAATAAAATTTCTTCCAACTTCACAGATTCTTCCTTCAGCTCCACATTAGAAGGTTTGGAGTTGTTGATGTACAGTCAGGAAAATGAGCAGGAACATTTTTTAGTCCAGGAGGATTTAGAGCGTGTGTGGAAGACCGAGGAGGAGAACTTTTCCATTCTTCCATGTTTATCAGTTCGCTCCGGACTTGATCTGTTTCTATCAGTGAGTGCTGTGTTGTCAATTATATTTGTTGAATTTTTGTTTTATTTATGCTGTAGCTTGTAGGTGCATGAAGAGTAAATGAAAGGTTTTTATGCGCTGCTTGTTTGATACAATGATTAAAAAAAAACATAGAACCAGTAATTAAACAGCAAGTTAATCTCCATTATCATACAAACATTCCTTTACCATTTGTAATCATTGAATTAAAACAGTGCTTTTGAACCCCTAACAGTTCCTTGACATAATTATCCTGTATAATATCAAATTATCCTGTTCGTGTTTTAAACCAATAACACAGGTTTATGTAAGTCGTGAGGATACGGTTTTATAATTCTTAGAATGTACTTTGTTTACTACCAAATCATTTGAAATGGGACAAGAAAATAGTATGAAAAGATGTTCCATCTTCCCCCGCCCTACTATTCGTCTATACAACATTTTTTTTCTGAGAAAAGGAAAACTGTTCACCAGTTAAAGCCCCCTGCATTAAAAAGGTTGAATTTATTATTAAACATTATATTGTAGGTGAAGCAATATCCTCCAGGATCTGAGATTATTGTATCTTCTATTAATATACCAACCGTGATCAAAATTCTTCATCACCATAACTTGAAGATTCGATCGTGCGACATCGATATTAAGACCATGTCTCCATCAGTACAACAATTTAAATCTTTAATAACAAAAAAGTATGTTAAGTTACTGATATTCAAAATAAATGTAACTTGCTTTAATGCTCGCTTGGCCGGAAAAGACAGTTGTTGTACCATGGGTGTTTATACACCTCATGCCAGCTTACGAGTTACCATGTATGTTACTTTGTGGGTAAATATTTTTGGGGGGAATATATATGTATGGCTGATAATTTGATTAGTGACCACTGGTTTGGAGCAATTGTCGTTAAGTATCTTGCCTAACACACATACGCCAACAATGATAGCAGCAACGAGACTTGAACTCATTACCTCTGGGGTACTATAGTATGCCAGGGTTCCTGGGATTTATAAGTTATTTGGCTCATACAACTAGGAGTGTTATTTTATTTAATACTTTTAGATTCATTAAACCTGTTATATTACAGAACTGTGGCAACTTTGCTTGCCCATGTATATGGTAAGAGGTTTGATATGCAACCTTTTATTAACATGTGTAAAGGTCAAAATATTGTTGTGTTGGAAGATTGTGCTGAAACCTTCTATGGCCTTCAATTTAAAGGTATTGTTATAAAATATTTTAGTCAATCATATACTTTTGGACTTTACGCAATACGCATATGGAGTACAATTATCCAGAATGTTTGTGTAGTGGAATTTTAAGCCTTTGGTAATCACAAAACTTCTCAAGGTTTCGCATCTCATTCATAATCTATTCTTTGTTGCAGTACACTTTTCAACTAAGTGTAGCGTGTAGGATTTTTGTTTTGTTGCTTTGATATGGCTTATAATTTGGACAACCTATTGGTGACTGTTGGGTTGGAGCAATGTCGGATACAAACGACGTTCAGTATTAATATCCAGGTGTAATTTATTCAATATTCACAGGCCACCCAGAAAGTGACATCGCATTCTTTAGTTTTGGAACCATCAAGATTTCAACCGTGTTTGGAGGAGCCATTCTCAGAGTTAAAAACAGACAACTGTATAACACATTAAGAGAACGTCACGCAACATATCCCATACAACCAAAGTCAGAGTACGCAATGAAATTGGCAAAGTACTCAGTTATTACAACAATGATCAACAGTCCATTTATTGTCAGGTAAACTGGTGTAACAATAGATTTTATAAAACGCATATATATAATTTTTTATTATAACATTTTTTATTTAAAAAAAATATAGATGGGGTGTAAGTGCTTTCCGAGCAGTTGGAATCGACCACAAAGATGTCTTTGTTCCAATGCTTAGAGGATTTCCATCTAATCTTTTTAAAGGCATCAGAAGACAACCTTGTTCAGCTTTACTAAAAAACCTAACCTTCAAGTAAGTACAATGCAGACTATACACTTATGTTAATAACATGGATTTATTTTTACAATAAACATATGTGTATTTATATAAATAACAACTGTTCCATTTAAATGAATGAATGAATGTCACTCGCTTTATTCTCACGTTAAAATTCAATTGTTATAACATCATTGTTTCATACGCCTTGTGCGAGCTTTCGAGTTACCATGTATTTTAGTGGGGATTTTTCTTCTTTTTATATATGACTGAAATTTTATGAATTGGCTTCGCTTCATGTCCTAACCAAGCCAAAATTCTTTGTTACAGATTAGTTAATTTTAATCAAAAGGAAAACAAACTAGTTCAAGAAAAAGGTGACTACGTCACTAAACGTTTGTCGGATAATGCTGTTTGTGTCGGTACGAATGCCTTCTTTGTAAATTATTGGCTTTTCCCAATACTAGTGGTAAGTTGTGGTAAAATTTTTTACACAAAATATTCTCCTTTTTTAAAAAAATGTTAAATTAATAACCAGTGCTACATTGCTACATGATAACTGTAGTTATTTAATATATTACTTCATTATCTGCCATCGATATTGACATGATGTGTGTTCTTGACCAAACCTAATATGTAGTTGGCCATAAATGTAACTTTTACTAATATATGAAAATAAATATGTGAAATTTCTTCTTACTTTATTAGGAGAAACCTGATCAAGTTTGTAAAATACTAAACGAACTTGGAGTTGATGCAGCAAGAGGAACCACTCAGTTGCAAGTAGTTGTCAGTGATGGGGAAGCAACTGATGTCACACAAGCACAGTGAGTTACAAAATCAGGGTGTCTGTCATATGGAAAGGCATTCCTTGCACATTACCCATCATAGATGTTAAAAATTGTTTGTTGAATTGTAGCTCACAGTCACAGTCCGGTGCAAAATCGATGTGTCTGTCATATGGAAATTCCTTGCACATTAAGGCACATAGAGCAAACATGCGTTGCATATTACCCACCATAGAAGTAAAAAATTGTAGCTTTAAAAAGTGCCAAAAAATTCTTTATAATTTCTTGGTTTTGTTGCTTAGGTTTTTAATGCAACATGTCGTGTACCTACCTGTGCATAAGTTGGTTCCTTATTCTGAACTTGATAAGATACTAGGTGCGTTAAAACAGACACTGTTTCAACTTGGGTAAGTTTTGTTGTTAATTTTTGAAAAGCACAATTTAACTCTTTTGAGAAACCTTGGTCACCAAAATTTTATTTTAACAGCTGTACGAGGTTAAAACTTCCTTCTTGATGGAACTCCAACCTTAACTTTTTTTTATATTATCTCAAAGCTATAACCTCCTCCTCAGTCAATTTTATAAGATGATAGTTGTTTGTGTGTTCAGTGAAGGAAGCACTATAGAGCTTTCATGTTAGTTTAAACAACTTTTAGAGCTATTTTTTTTATTGTTACAGTATAAGAGATTAACTGTTTTATATTTATTACACTGAGAGTTTTATGCACTTTTATAACCTTTTTTGCTTTCCTAGTCAAACCTTATTTATTTCTGCCTAATGAAAACGGCAAAAAATGCAAGAACAGAAATACTTTTATTGCATCAACAACTGTGGGAATTAAATCAACGAATATATTTTCAAAAGATTTCTCTGGTATCTTCTTTCTATTTCTGATACACAAAACATTAAAATAAGGAAATTGCTTTGGGCTGTGGGAAAGAATAAAACATAACCCACAACTAAAGTAACGATCTAGAAACTTCTGATTAGACAGCGTGTAAAATAAAAAGGCAAATTCACAACGAAAAATGTCTTGTATAATCATATTCAATGGTTGGAATAACTGCTTGTACAAATTTGAGGAACACCAACAAATACATGTGAACTTCTAGCTTCCCTCCACCATCCTCAACCGTCTGCATTATCTTTTTCATCACATCGGCATGTCTAGAAGGTGGAGAAGATTATTTTAATATGAATATGTTTATATGTAACTTATCTTGTGTGGTTTAAAGACAGTCATAACAAGTTATAACACAGGTAGAAGATTATGTTTTTTATGTAACCTATTTATCTTTGTTTGTAAGGAAGATCTATAATAGGTTATAATAACACAGGTGTCTTTACCTTCGGGTTACCATGTATTCAACTTTATATTTGTATTTTAGGTGATTTGTTTCTTCATGTATGACAATTTAAACAACCCCTAAGGGTTGCCAATGAGTTTCCCGAAACATGACCACGGTATTAGCTGAGCAGCATTTAACTACTGTACAACAGTGATAAACTACTCAGTTCAACTAACATGGTCATACTAGCTTGCCTTTAAACTGTAATGCCATACTCAGTAGTTTGAACTGTAATGCCATACTCAGTAGTTTGAACCGTAATGCCATACTTAGTAGTTTGAACTGTAATGCCATACTTAGTAGTTTGAACTATAGTGCCATACTATTCATAATGTACTTACTTGCATGGATGAACAGAGCACATGTTAGGAGGTGGCAGGTGGGGATGAGGTTCAATAGTAACAGTTTTATTCACATGATCTTGACTGATATCTTCATACATCTCCACCATTGATAATGGTTTTCTATCCTGAAGAAAAATATGTTAATAAATTTTAAAGAACTAGTACTGCAGGATAATTGCGGACCACGCTTATTTTCTTTTAAATAAATGTAAATATGTTTTTAACTTTAAGCGTGTTTTAACAATTGTTGTTTCGTCGCTATATACTGTATTTTTCGTTTAATTTTTTTTAAATCTTCGCTGCCGTAATCGAAGAGACAAATAAAGCGATTATTGTATTATTACTAAGTAATAAGTTTGTGGGTGTTTGTTTTGGGAGGTATCTGCCAATTTGGGCAACCCAATATTAGGAAGTTCTTTTCTTTTCAAAGGCCATGTGCAATAAATGGTAGCGTTTGAAACAGGGATTAGTTTTACGGCGAGCACTTTAACCAATATGGTACAGTCCATTACCTAATTTGATTGTAAACAATAGCATATTGAGTGCATACAATCAAAATTGTTAAGTAAAATATAGTTAGGTCTAATTTTCTGTCATTACCTCATTATAACCTGATAACCAAAGCCTTGGAGTTTGATAATATTTATCGTAAGTAATATGAAGATCATATGTTCTAGTTTGAATGATACCACCATCCTCATTAGTGGTAGATGATGTATTCGCCTTTTTCACAGCTACAAGATCAACTGTGGCCTAAACATAAAGAAACTTAGTTTAAATCGTTTTGAAAGGTTGTATAACATGTTGTTTTGTACAGCATGTCACACATTTCTAGGAAATCTCTTTAAACAATACTTTTGCACTTATTCGGTTTAAATTTAACAACTTGAATGCATATTAAACAAGCGAGAATCGAAGTTACAGAAGCGAGACATAGAAATATTTAGACTATACGTCCTAATTCGGATTATTGGCCAGATCTATTATTATCTGCAATCCTTTCAAAATGTTATTGCATCACTATTAAACAGTACATGCACTGGTGTAAAATATGAGAAAGTGCTTTTGTTACACACATTTAAAGCAAATATAGTAAGATTTGACTTACATTCGCTCAAATTAGATCATTGTAAAATGGTATTATATTGTCAGTTTTTATACCTCCTTTGTTTAACCAACCATTCAGAAATAAATTTGTGGTTGTAGAGTAACAAATATTAAAGCTATTATCATGCAGTGTTTAAAGGTAGATCGTGACATTTATGAGTAATGTAGAATATTGCGCAATGATGAACCCAGTTGTTTAAAAATGTTATATAATGAAGCGTTTCTGTAAACCAAGTTAAAATTTTGCGTAATATTGCATACTGAATTTATCTTTTATGTACAACACACCATTCTCAAACATTTTCAAAACTTAACACATATAAGGCAGCATGCATGTCTCCACCCACCTTATCCTCAGATTCCAACATTTCCGCGTAATTTTCCATGTCAAGAGCTTCTTCATCATCATCGTCGTCGTCATCATCTCCGTCATCTTCATTCAGATTCACATTGTTTGTTTTCTATAAATATTATGCAGGGATTTCCGAGATTTGTATTGTTTCCATTTGGGTGTTGGTCATGGCAAAAAATGGTATTTGTCTACTCGATAAAGTAGATAAACACACAACACAAACTCAAAAAAAAATGATTAACTTAAAGACCTAAAAAAATTAGAATAGTGTTTAAATATACCCCTGCCCCCTGGAATATATTTTTTTTTAAAAAGTAAAGAATTTATATTATCGTGCTTTAAAACCAATCTTATGAGTTTCCATTATGCGCGTTATTATTTATGTCAGTCAGGGTATGTTTTTATTGAGTATGTTGCGTTTTATAGGCATCTATCTTCTAAGCAAAAACTTGCGGACCCCCCTTTTTAAATTCCCGAATATGCCTCTGGGTATCGTATGCAGGATGTAGCTAACTGGTACTTAAAATTGTAATGCATGGGTTTTGATTCCATATGGTTGAGTTATACAGCAAAGCAATACGAGAACGAGACACCTGATATTATGTGTGGAAACTATGGCTTAAAAACCAACATCAAATTCAATAAAAAACTACAAAGCTGTTACCGACTATGGGTGTGTAGTGTAGGTATAGTTGTATTTGGTATGATGCATACCAAAATTTTAACATTTCACACAAACAAAAAAAATGATACACCTGTACGGCAATTAATGTGCGGCAGATTACTCACTTATTGTATTATCATACAATAATAAATAATAATGAAAAGAAATAATAGCTTAACAAAAAAAATCTGTTTTTGTAGGAACAGTGACGTCCATGTATGTGTGTTGTCTCACCTCTTTAATTAAAGTCATTTCTTTAATTTCTTCTTGAGCTTTATCAACCTCAACATTATGATGTGTGTCCACCCAACCCCCATCACCAATATCATCAATGATCGCTTCATGCTCTTCATTATATTCCATTTGTTTGCATCGCTTGTGGCAAGGAACTAATAAAAACATATTTTAGAAACATTGATTGCTGATTGGCAATCCAGGGGTGCTGTTTTATTGATCCAATAAAGGATTTTACGCCCAACACAGTTGTATTGAATGTATGTAATGTAAAAATGAATGTAACTTGCTTAATCCTCACGTGGCCGGAAAGCGACAGTCGTTATAACACAAGTTCATACACCTCATGCCAGTTTATGAGTTAATGATAGCAGCGAAAAGCTTTTTACCCATTAGCTCTGGGTTAGAGAAAGGCGTGGTAACGACTTTGCCGGTGCTGGACTGACTACTGTATAACTTTTTGGCAGTAATCGTAGAATTACAGAAAAAAAACTCTGAACTTTTGCAGCAATGTTGTTTTCATTATACACAAAACATTTCAAACTAAAGATGACATCTTTATGAATTACATATCCTAAAATGTCTCACCATTTCTGGTCATAAGATACTGTTTATCTTGAGGTAGATAAGCTTTTGTTTTCGTTTTATCCCCAGCCAACCACTGCCATGTTGGACAGTGGTGGACCAAAAAATCACCAGCAATTACAAATTCTTCTGGTGTGAGGACGCCAGTTTCTTTGAACTTTGACTCCTAAAATAAATAACTAGTTTAGGTATAAATTTTTTATTATATACCACACAAGCGAAAAGAAATCAAGCCAACCAACTACACTAACACTATATGGCAATTTGGTGTCAATATGAAAATTTAAATATGACTTGCCTATTACCTGCGATGTGATAAACATAACATAAGGCAACAAAACAGTAAAAAATTGAAAAAATTGGTTAACATGCAACTAGGGCAAAATTGGATTACAGTAAAGAGGAATAAAGCTATTTTTACCTTTAGAACAGGTGTGAGCAACTCTGCAACTCCCAATGCACTGCTTTTAACAGAGTTAAATACGTTTTGCATGTTTAATTAATTATTTCCTAAACATCTAAATGACAAAACAAGGTTTTAATAACTTGAGTGAAAACGGGCTACGTTATGTTTCTAATATTGCATAGTACAATTTGTAATAAAACAAGTGTTGATAAATACGAGTTAACGAATTAAACTCTATTGGAATATTGCAAAACAATTTTTAGGTTCCTAATCTCCGCAAACAAAACATAAAATACTTCTAGGCGTAAAAGTTAAATTATCCAATATGGCTAATGAGTTAAATAACGTAGTATACTTAATATAACAGCTCATATATACATTCGCTGCAAAACCCGAATTCTATACACCGTTCTAATACCAACAGTTTTATAACAAAAAATTATACACACAAAATTGATAGACACAAAACATGGAATATATAATTATTAAATTATAAAATTGTAGGTTTTTTCACAGATCCATTACACTAAATAAAAAAATATTTCCTAAATCTGCAACAATAACAACACAGAATCCCGTTTTGATAAATAATTTTATCAAAATGTGCAGTTTAATAAATGTTGCACGGCATCAGTATATATAATTTCCACAGAAAATTAAAATCACCATAAACTAATACAAATGTTTTAATTATCATAAGTCAATGAAGGTTGAAATTGTTGGTTTATAAGTTTCGATATTAAAATATTATCTTCTTCTCGTTTTTCTATGTCTTCATATAATGTCCATGTAAAATCATATTCAAGTTTATAACAAGCTAAAAACTCATGCGGACAACTTGCTCCCCACTCCTATGAAGAATAAGTGACTGTATTAATATGTAGGTTATGATTTCAATAACCCTAATGTTTTGCATTCACCAAAATTTACAGACTCTTAAATTCTATGTCATGTAGTAGCATGGAGGAAGATGGGACACCTTTTTATTCTATTTTCCCGTTTTATTTGGTAGTAAACAGGGAACATTTAAAAAAATATAAAACTGCATCTTCACGACTCCCATGGACCATCGGTAACTGTTTAAAACACAATCAGGATATTTGGATAATATGTGCTAAAGATATCCCATCTTACCAAATAGTACTATTATATATGTTTTGATTCCAACAACATTAATGTTTTGTTACTTTATATGTGTGATGTTTTGTAACACAACATATCTAAATAGTAGATTGCGTTCAAAACTGATTTACTACAATATATACAACGAGCAATAAGCATCGTCGCTACAAAATGAACAAAATTGATACCTCATTTGAAAGCATTGAAAAATAGGTCTGGCCTGATGGTCTACGGTAAAGATAATATAATTTGCCGGGTATTTTTTTGAAGTTACAAGCAGCATGATGAAGCTCCGCATCTCTTTTGGTTTCTTCAAGAACTTTTTTCGCCTGACAATTAAAAAGTAATACATTTTGGATGTTTATGAAAATCGTTTTTCATTGTCACCCACTCAACACTAACCGACCAAGCCCCTGCCCTAACCTATACATATATATATATTAATATATGTTTTATTGTTTTTTCTTACATATGGTTGCTTTACAAGCCGAATTTTTTATGCCTGAATTTGCATAGCGTCATAAATTGCCATAGGCTATTCTTTGGAACAGTCACACAGATTACAAGTTTCTACCTGTTCTTGCAAGCTTCGCATTTGATCTAATATTGTTCTTAACTTGCTACTAGCTGCAGCTTGAATGGATGAGTCACACTATATTTGGAATAGAAAAATAGTCAGATTATTGAATACTATATCAACAAAAAAATATAAAATATATATCTATATATGCGTTTGACAATCAAGTTTCCTCAACGTCATAACAACTGATAGATTAAATATATGAGCTTTGTTTCCTATTAACTGTTATGTTTCATCCAGGCACTGTTATGTTTAACCCAGCATTGCACAATGCATATTATGCAAGTTTAAATCAGCTTGTCAAAGAGCATTGATTTGTAACCAACAACTATGTCCTTTAAATGCACAACAATCGCTATTTTGATGTAAAAAATAGCTACTATGGCATAAAATTTCTGCTTTGAGTTAAAAACGTAATTTCATATTTTTATATCACTATTCAGTATTGCCTTTTGCAGAACTAATGCTTTCACTCGGTAAGTTAACAATCTAAACCACAGAGTTTTACTGCATTGTTATTTGAAGCAAAATAAATAAATTACTATTGCGTTTGTTAGATACAATAAGTTTTTCAATTTTAAAAGAAAAGTGAGAATTATAGAGGATTTCTACTTTTCTAGTAGACCGAGTCTAAACCTATCCTACAAATGGTGGGGTCTTAGCTTTACAAACATTTTTAAGCGTAAAGTTCGTTTTGATATAGTAGACAGTGATACACTAGTTAATTGCATCATAATAGGAATAGCGATAATTAAGCTGTTTAACCACATTACTGCGTGATGTTAATTCGAGCATGATTTTTTTTATGTATGGCTGATAATTTGGAAAACATTAGTGACCACTGGGTTGAAGCAAGTTTCTTGCCCAAAAACACACACACCTGAAATGATAGCAGTGACGAGCCTTGAACCTATTACCTCTGGGTTAAAGGCAAGCGCGCTAACCAGCTGTTCCACCACACCGGTTTCACACACAAGTCTGTATAAATACAGCTTAAAATGCTGCTGCCTGCCCCCAAAATAGAATCATGTGGGCACCTATGAATGTAGCAGCTTAACTACATCATTGTACTAAGGAGTTAAACCCACTTGTTGTATTTGTTGAGCCAGGTCTATCAGATCTTCTTTGTTTCTTGGCTTAGTACCTTCAACAAGATGTGCCTGGCCACTAAAGTTTCCACACTTCACGTTGGTCACTGCTACTGTTTTGTCTGAAAGAATAAACACCAGAGTTATTCACTTATACACAATATATATATAAATGATTAAATGGTCCCGTGTGTTTCTACAGACACCTAAACAAATCATTTGAAATGAATGAATGTAACTTGCTTTATCCTGGTGTGGCCGTAAAACAAGTCATTATAGAACATGGGTGTTCATAGTTCATACACCTCGTGCCAGTTTACAAGTTTTTAGTGCCGGGGCCCAATTGCTAGTTATAATCTTTTTTTTTGCACAGTTTTGTGTTTTTTTTATGCAAGTATAATAACATCTATTTTATCTCGTAATAATAAACTATTCTTTGTTTAATTCCTGACAGCTTGTGTGAAAAATACGGTTACACCACCCCTTTTTAAATGTAATTTTCGACTGTAGAATTTTTTAAAATTATACAGTGAGTATCAGTAAGACCTTAAGGGCATTTTGAAATCAAAACGTTTATTGGTCATCAGGTAAAGAATCATAAATAACTTCTAGTGGTTTCTGCAGGTACGTTGTTAGCCATAAACATAAAATAATTAAAAAAAAAAGGTCACCCACAGCATGAGGTAACTCATAAGCTGGGATGAATTGCACTAGGCAGAAAAACAACCATCGTAACCCCCCACGTCCACGGCATTCATTTATTCAACAACGCTTACCTGTTGACATTTTTGAAGCAGTTGTAACTAAAACTACAGAATTCAGTTGTAAACTTACCTACACGTATGATTAACTATCTGTGCATAGTTATAGTTAGGTAATTACATTTATAATAACTGACCAAAATCATACTGTACCGACTTGCGCAATGCTACCAACACACAACACCAGCATCGCGTCCCAATTTTAATGAAATTCTATTATGTCAAACAGGTATCCCGTGACGTCATAAATAAACGCGGCACGCGATTTTTTACAAAATAAACAATTTATTTTAATGTTAAAAACCAAATTTGTTTAATACCACACGCCTGTCACTGAGAAGTAACGTACATGATATAGCCTGCTGTAAAACGTATAACAGAGAAAGTTTCCTTCCTTCTTAGCAATTCGAAACAGTCGCGTATTTCCACGTAAGTCTAAACACAAATACGTATTCCTTCCTTTCGCCCGTGCACATCGAGTGTGACCTTGTTAGGTAAGGACCTTACACAGAGTATCTTATACTTATCATAAACAAAACCGTTCCATGTTAATATATTATTGTAATTGTGTGCATAGAGTGAAGCTATAATTGCAAAAGCGCAATAAAATGATTATGGTGTTGTTACACTAAAACAAAAACGGAAAATTAAAATATTTAAAAGCAGATTGCATATGACATGATGTCCAACACTAGATCCTATTGGCACTGATTAGGTTAGGATAACAAGTTTAAAAATGATTAATAAATTGTTAGTGACTCTTCCAACATATGCGTAATACTATCTTTGTCCACTTTTCTTGGAGATAACTTTGTGACTCTTTCTTGGGGAAGTGTGCCGGCAACAAGTGCGGGAATATCATCGCTGGTGTATCCAAGCTCAGAAATACCGTTTGGAATCTAAAAAAGTTTGGGCGTCGTTAATCCAGTGCATCTTAACCCTAGCCTATAACGCAAAAGTAGGTCGCCGGTTTATGAAATTGGATTGTGTCAATTTTATACTCTGAGTATTTGGGATATGCCTTAAAAAGGTTGATACGAACTACGTCGGCCATTATAAATCTATGTAATAAAATAAAAGAATGGTCAGACTGCCACAAAATGCTTATGATTTGATTTTATAATAACGGATAGTATTTTGTAGTTAGCACTCCTGTATAGTTCATTTTACCTGCAATTCACTCATGTATTTTAATAGAACATCTGATAACACGGCACCAGCATCCGATTTTTTAACATTCGTGATATCTGCTCCAAGAATCCCTGCAGCTTCAATGTGACGCTCAGGACAAGCAGGTGCTATAAATCTAAACACTGCAGGTGCCGTTATAACGACAGAGAGCCCATGTGGCTGAAAAAAACAAATTGCATAACTTTATACATGTAAAAATATTAAAAGATAGTTGCTTACAATTAGAGGGTGGTCTGGTGTATAATCTGGTGACTTGTATTCTTTAACCAAACCAGAGATTGGGTAAGACATACCATGGCTGTAAAATATTAAAAAAACAAGTTAGAGATGCACTTAGTTTAGGTATGTCAGTTCACTGAATCACAAAAATATCATTGTCATAACTAAAATAGATATTTGGTAAGCAGTAGCAGTTTGATGCGAAAGTTTGCTTTATGCGAACAAATTTTGTTTAGCGGTGATCAAACAGTGAACGAACTTCAATGTTTGCATATTATGTTTTAATACTAAAATGCTAATTAATATGTTTACAATAAATGAAATATCTATTTAGATTGTTGCTAATTTTAATATCTGGTAAATCCTGATGAATCAAAAAACACCTTACCACAAATGAACTCCTGCATTACCAAAGCCAATCCCAGCAAAGGCACTTGCCAAATGCATTTCAGATCGGGCTTCCAAATCTTCACCATTGTTGACAGCTCGTACAAAATAGTCTTTGCAAATTGACAACGCATGCTTTGACCATATATCACTGTAGGATAAATGTTTTAAATAAAGAATCCTAATTTCTGCATTTCATTACACAACTACACACATCATTATTTTAAACTCTAAACAATCATATAAAATTAACCTTGCATGGTGGGTCAACTAAAACGGTCCCTTTAATGTGTCCGCAATGTCCACTATGTCTGCTATGTCCACAATATTCGCTATATCCACTATGTAGTAAATGTGGACATAGTAAACATTGTGGACATGCATTAATTAAAGGGCCCGCTGAAAAAGTGAAAACAAGGCCAAAGGTTTCCTATTTCATACATCTTGTGCCTGCTGACTTGTTAACTATATGTAAAATAAGTTACCGTATTTGTAACTTTGTGTTTTTATCTTAAGTATAGCTAACCTATTGGATACCGCCTTTGTGACCACTGATTTAAACGAATGACCGTTATGTCTTACCAAAGAACATATAATAATCTTACCAAAGAACATATAATAATCACAGTGACTGTCACACTTTTATAATCTTTAGGTACGTAAAACACCCATGGTCTGATAAAATTATCTTGTAATATAAAATTAACGCATGTGCGACTCTTAAAACACAGTAGTTATTCTGTCCTAACACTTTGCCAACGCCTCTTTTTACGAGTTGGAGACTAGAAAAGTAACCAGCATGGAAGGGAGAATGAGGGAGCAGGAGCAGGAGGAGGCTCAAGGCACAAAAAGAGAGCTTTAAAACGTAACAGGACTATAAGGCAAACAAAGACTTACAGTAAGTAAATAGAATTTCTATGCAATAAAATAATTTCTATGTTCCCTATAATATTTACCTTATTGGATTGCTGCCTTGATAAGCTGGACGTAACTGAGGATCAAGAGGCCTTGGAAATCGCTTGTTAAAAGCAATGGCAGTAAATGATTCCAGTGCATGACTGTAACCACAATGATATACGAATTATACATTTGTATCATCTACTACAAAAAATAATTAAAAAGAAACCAAATCACAACAAAATTATGTAGCCCATGTAAAAAATTACATTAAAAAAAGTATTAGTTTAGTAGGTTGCTTACCAAAGAACATCAAATCCAGTATAACAGGTTACACGGTTCGGTAAATGCAAGAGAGTTAATGGATCAACAACACCAAGTGTCGGTTTCAGAGCACGGTTTGCGATCCCTGTCTTAGCTTTCAAGGGCAAGTAATCGAATATTGTCACACCAGTTGTCTCACTACCAGTACCAGCTGTTGTTGTAACTATACAGATAAATAACAGCTTGTAAAATATTAACTTAGCATATTTTAACAGTTTATTACCAGCAATAAGAGGTTTTAGAGCGCTTGTTACAGGTTTTCCTTTTCCAATAGGAGCATTCACAAAATCTAAAAATTCTGCATCAGGATTACATGCATACAAGTTAGCAGCTTTGCATGTGTCTATAACAGAACCACCCCCAACTGCAAGGTATGCATCAAAGTTCCCGCGTTTAGCAAAGGTAATGGCATCTGCAAAACTATGAAACATTGTCTTAGTGTAATTACAATGATTGGTGTGTTCACCAAGTACCTTTCATCAGTAGGTTCAACTCGAGTGTTTGAATAAACTTCAAAGTTAATATTCTCCCTCATTAAGGATTCCCTGACCACTTGAACGGGAGCTAACTGTTCCAACTGTTGAAAATACAGTAATAAACCATAATGTAAGTAATGGTCATCACTCATCATAGCAACATAATTTAATGCATACCACTTACATTTTTATCAGTAACCAGCATAACCTTCTTTGCTTTCATATTTGCTAAATCCTTTCCAACTTCTCTTGACACTCCGGGTCCGTACCTTATATTAGAGCATGCCATCTGTAAAATATTTTTAGAGTTAGCATGCTATACATAACCTCATATAAAGTATAACTTGGTAAGCAACTTAAACAGAAAAATCTAAGGCTCATAGTTCAATAAACACAAAACTAATTTTACTACAACATAATTAAAATCGTAATTTTTGCTAAAAAATCAGGTACAAATATATTAACATTTATAAAAGTTTTTTTATTAGTGAAACAAGGTGCCAAGGGTGTTGATTTTCTTTAAATTAAGGACAGGGACCAACATAAAATGAGAAAAAACGGCAAGAAATTTATTTACTGATTATAATAAAAAAGTACCTCAACAGCATATTCACAATCTTCTGGACCTACACATAGATAAAAATATTAAAGACAACCAACATTATAGATAAAATTCTACATACCTGTTGACAACATGCAATGCTGCATAGCAGTAATGCTGAAATTAATAAGAGTTTTTTAAACAAATGTATTTATTTAAAAATAACTATATATATATATAATGTCGGGCGCTGTGGCTAAGTGCACCTGCCTCTAACTCCAGAGGTAATGAGTTTAATGCTCGTTGTTGCTACCATTGTGGACGTGTGTGTATGAGTTATAACGACTGACGTTTTTTAGCCACGTGAAAATAAGGCAAGTTACATTCAATAATCAATATATTTATGTTTATTTAATTTGAAGTAGTAAAATATTTAACACAACACGATATTATTTATCGAAAATGATTAACAAAGATCAATTCCATTAAAAAAAGATTAAAAACTATTCAAAGTGTTGCAATATGCAATGTGTTGTAATTGCCAATTAAATTATTATTAAAAACAAATTAGAATGTGTGTGGACGCTAAAATACTTACCCTGGTTTGGAAAAAGACCGGAGCGCAGAAAAAGATGACTTGGTAATCATATTTCCCCATTTTACCAGTAACATATTGTTTGTTTCGGTACGCTCTACAAAAATTAAATGTCTCAATGTTAAGTAACTAACCCACCCCTACTTAACATCCACAGTGATAAAAGTAAAATATATATTAGTTCAATAACAATGTGTATTTATTAAAACATATTGTAGAGCTTAAAGAATATTTTATCAATATGAAACAGGTAGCAACATTAGCAAAACAAGGAACATACCAGTAAACATGACGCAAAAAAATGGTTAAACAAAATTAGTCAATGTCATCAAACTGTTTTACCACTCTGTTTGTGTTTCAATAGTAAATAATTGTGAAAAAATATCATCCTCTTTGCTAATATCTGCAGGTGTTTGTGTGCATGTGCTGGTTGCACTGCTCATTTGATTTGACCACAAAAAGAAAGAATCAGTTTGTGTTTCAATGTCGTTTAACAGATCATCTAAACTGCCAAGATCCTTACTGTTGGTTCCACACTCAGTACTAGACTTTACGCCAGTTTGAGTTTGAGCTGTGCATTGAAGGCGAAAGAAATCGGAATCAGTTTGCGTCTCAATATGAACTGATAAATTGGGATCAATCAATTCCTTGTGTGTTGTAATGATATCAACCATATTTGCATTAATACAATCAGGCTGTGTGTATAAATTTGCATTCTGATCAGTACTGAATAAATCTAGCGTATCCTCTGTTTGGCAGGTGTTCTCTGATCGCAACGAAAAACCATCCACCTCATTCACAAATTCAAGCGTCTGGGTTGCCATATGTTCCAATAGATTTTGTTTTTCTTGTCCATCATTGAGCAACATACCTGAACAATCAGTTTGACTTGAAAAATCTTTTACATTCCATGCATTTATTTGATCCGTATTAGACCCAACTGACTGCAACAGTTCCGCTTTTGTTGTGGTAAAACCATGTACTGCAGCAGGTTTGCTTTTCACAGAAATTTCATTTGGAAATATTACATTTTGAATAGAAGTAAAATTGTTTTTGTTTTCTTTGGGAGGTTGTATACACACTAACTTTAATTTTCTTTGGCAGGTCTTGGGTAAAATATATTTTGGATTTGGTTTTGGTTTATAGTTTACATCAGTCTTCTTTACCTTTTCCTTCTTGTTTGTTTCAAAAAGCAGCCTTAAATCATGCGGCAAAACATGATTTTGTCTTTGAATATGAGCAAGAAGACCTCTTTTGCTTGTATAAGCTACATTACATGAACAGATGTACTTGACACCACAGTCTTTCTCGTGTGTATGAGCTGAGTATTTACTTTTAAATTCCTTATGGCACTTGGAGCAATAGTTTCTATTTTCAGTATGGACAACCCGTAAGTGTTGTCTGAGGGCTATTAAAGATAGAAACGGCGAAAGACTGTTTTTCAAACTATGGGGACATGATGTAAACAGACAATAATATTCAATGGGCCTGTTTGTCAACTGTTCATTTTCATCCAAATGTGCGGTTAGTTCATGCACTAGTAAGGCAACTTTACTTTTAAAGGATTTCTTGCATAATTTCTCTGAGCATGAATGTTTATTTTTGCCTTGCTTAAGTTCATCCAATGTTGGAGTTAACTTTATACATTTTGTGTCATTTTCTTTAGACATTAGTTTTAAAATTCTGAATTGAACATGTATAAGTAAAACATAGCCTAAATTACATTAGTAAGCAGTCCATACATAGGAATAAGCGCCAGCAGTTACCACCTTATTTATACCTGATTATTGTAGATGAACTTAAAAAAGTACTGTTTTTGGTAAAAATGGCAAGTGCTAATGCTATTTAAAGGGTTTTGATGTAACCAGTAATTGTAATTTATGAATATGGGTTATGCTTTGATTGGAAACAAGAAACAGGCAACTAAAAATATAACTGATTTAACATTTGGTTGCAACATAGGGGTCATAACAAATCTTTTCAGTTTGCGACAAAGTAAAGGTAAAAGGTCTGTGATGTTTGCAATGAATGCCCACTATATATGCATCAATGCAACAAGCACCTAAATAAGACCTCAGCGATCCGAGGTATGATTGCCATTGCCCATTGTTACATTACAAACCCCATGTTTAGTTTTGAAAGTAACTAAACTAATACGGCAAAAATGGGACAATAGGCAATAATGACAAAACAACAGACACTAATCTAATGTAATGGGTCACCCAAATTATCAGCCATACATCAAAAAATATTTAAAAATTCCCCACAAAGTAACATTCATTCATTCAATACAGTATAATACACATCAAAGTAAAATGCACAAGCTAACCATGGTAATACTGCAGCTGGTGACCAGTTAAAATTTTAACTACTTTAGCCGATTTTTCTTTCAAATTCAATTATGTGCAAAGGTTAAAACTGGGTGGTGAACGGTGATGGTAAAATTAATTATTAATTTTAAATTAAAAGTTACTTGTATTGAAACATATTTTCGGTCAAAGCGCTGTTCATATAAACACCCAATTCCACCAAATACGCAGAACGACAGTAGTATCGCTGAAGAACAGACCAACAGACACAATACTGGTACCCTTTTTGCATGGTCACTTTTATGCGCGTAAGTACTCGCACGCAAAAACAAAGTTAACACGCATAACGTCATAAGCGTGTCATCTGCTGTAGGAGCCAGGAGGTTGGTTGTTACTCGCATCATAGATACCTAAACATATTTAGGTATCTATGCTCGCATTATGCGAGTTTTTAGCTGGTAATAGCCCCATAGAGCATCAAAACCTATTTTTTAAACTAGATTTAACAACATCGCGCTAAAACAAGCTAACTCAATGTTGATACGCGCTATGACCATGCAAAATAACGCGGTAAGCGAGTTATCATATGACGAGTTAATGCGAATCGCTATTCGCACTAACTTTTTACCATGCAAAAAGGGTATAGGTGTTTTTACGAGTACTCTCGCTGTTTCCTCACAAGCCTTTCTCTTGTCGATTGAAACATGAAACGCAAAACCCTGTCGCGCATTTGGTGCAAGATTGAGCAATTACACACGTGCGTTGTGCAAACAAGTGATGCAACAAACCGATTTTTTTTTCAGTTTTTTAGATTGTGCGTATTGTAGCGGTTGATTGTGCTCTAGCTCAGATTTAATGATATAAAGATAGCTAAATTTAACACTAATGCATAAAGATTGAATATAAAGCAACGTTGTATAGCGATAACAAAAGCATGACAGGAATGGAATGCAGTTTCGCTGCTTTCGTAACATCTACTTTCCCGTCATTCTAATCGTGATAATAAAACAATTACCCAGTTGTGTGTATATGCCAGGCGAGGCAATTGCCACATGACAATGACGCGTTTTATTGTTTTGCTACACGTGTTTTTCGTTATATAAACCTTTCACTTTCCTGTACTGTCAGGCAGTACGGGGCTTGCAATACCCTGCTGTTCTCACTTTGTCTCTAAGCTCGATGTCGCACTTTCACCGTACAATAAACTGAGATGTGCCGTACAAGTGTCATACATCGGTGTGCAATGCGTTACGGAGTCGGATAGCGTGTGCGTCGGGGCAGGATGGAACAGCGTCGTCGCGAGGCTGCGGAGCGCGAGCAACAACTTCAACATTAGCCGCCCCCCACAGTATATTAATTAGGTACCCGGAATAATTCACAGAACTTATTCGCCTAATAGCCCTAAGCGCAAACTGCAAGAAGTGGCAATTTTAATTTAACGTGTGTTTACATTACATTTTAAAGTTATTTTAATACAGAGAGACTAAATTATATTACCGCGAAAACTTAAAAACACATACTTGATCATCTTATAAATTTTAGGCTGATTCTCATTTTTTTCTGTAAACCAGTTAACTTAATGACGAATTAACAAATAAAACAAACTTTTGATTCGTCTAAACTTTAGCATAAGTAAGCTTTATTTGCTTTAAATTCTGGGTATGGCTCAAAACACAAATTTTGTATTTAGGAACTTTAATTTTACCCAGCAAGAATGTATTACCAGCTTCTTGTAATAGGTGCCAGCATAAACAGCAATAGGATCATAAACAAAGTCTTTCTGTAAACAGCACACAAACATAGAAACTTCTCAATGTGTGACAAGCAGCGTCATGAATTTTAAGTTTTTGTAATTTGTGCTACTGAAAATTGTTGGTGGTGCTATATCATCCTTCATAAAATCTTGGTAAATCGTTTCCAAGGATAACTTTTCTTTCAACTCCTTCTTTGGTGATGACAGCCAACCTGACAACTCCTCCACTTGAACCATCACGATTAATTGCAAGCGATAAAGCTGTGTAAGACAAAAGTTATATTCACATAGCTTCATTTAAAACTACACTTTCACAGTAAACTCAATAATACAATTATGTATGTCTTTCAAATCACATACCACATTAAAAAATGTAATAACAAATAAATCTACACCATATTCAGTAGGAGTAGTTAGTCTATGGACATTGTATATATATTTACAAACAGTTTTTCAATGCACAAGGTTAAAAAAAGTAGGCTAGTCATTGATATTGTACCAGCATCGAAGAGGGAATGTAAAAAACTTTCTAACAAACTTCCTATTAAAAACCTTTTACATAATATATAATAAATTAAGGCACCATTTGTGCAGAATTGAATGCATTCATCTTTTGTCATGTTTTCCTTGAATGTTGCATCCACATGACCATATATGTACGTACTACCGGAGCCACCAATAGAAAACTGTTGTCGTATTAACATCCCCCCCAGCGGTATTGTGTAAACCTAATAATCAAGATTTTAATAATTAAAATATTTTTTAGACATTTTTACTAAATTAGAAAACTAAATCAAATTCATTAGTCATTACCCATTGTGCTAAACAAAGAAAATGATTGCACAAAAATATAAGTACTAAAAACTAAAAAGATTATTTTTAACTGTAACCATAAGTGCTAAATGAAATATAATTTTTACTTGTCCTCCTTGCTTTGGGTCCCACCCTGCCACAATTATTCCAGCTGTGAGATTATCACGATAATCATAACAATACTGACGAAAAATTTCTGCAGCTTTTTTTACTGATGGTAAACCCCCCATAACAATTCTGTAGAAAAAATAAATGTAACTTTATGTTTGAAGTATGATTACAAGTAGATCATTTGATGTTTAGTAAAAATAACATTGTTGGATTGAACAGGTGACACAACAATTTTAATAAAAAATAAAAGAATATACATTAAATAATAAAAGTAATACCATTTACTTGCGATACTATTTTAAGCTACAATAACATAACATATTTTTTTTTGATGCAACAAATGTCTAACAATGACGAATGTCAAATTTAATTAAAATAAAGATGAGCTGGGATTTAACAGTTATAACATGCTAACGATAAACTTGCTAAGGAACAATAAAACCCACCCATCTAGTTCCACATTTGCAGCAACAGCATCTGCAATTGCCTGTGTATCAGCAGCTGAACCAGATCGACAACAAAATATGCGATCGTGTATTGGTGTCAGTTTGTCAGTTACTCGGTTCGCAATGTATGCTCTGAAAAAATATGGTTACTGTAAAACCTTGTAAAGGTGTCTGTACACAGTATCCGGAATTCATCCGTTTTGTCCGGATTTTGCTGCCGCATGCGGAACTTACTAATGGGTTTGCATAGGACTTCGCATGCCAGATACTGTGTACAGCCACCTTAAAAAAGGTAACTAATTTATCCCCGCCGACCTTGTGAGCTAGGTTGGTCCTTATAACACAGGTTTTCTGTTTCATACACCTTGATGACCTCTGGGTTATAGCAAATGCCTGTTAAGTGTCTTGGTAAAAGATACATACTCCCGCAACAGTTGCAGTGACAAGCCTTAAACCTGATTTTACATGGGTCCATCATTAATGACATATTCCCAAATTAACAGATATCAATGATATGATTTGAGTAGAAAAATAAACATGAGTCATTAAATTCATACCCGGATGTAGTTCTTGAATCAGCACCAATCACCACTCCCCCATCAAACTCTACTGCCATAATTGAAGTCTGGAAAAAAACAATATTTTTATTTTTCAAACCTTTATGCAAGAAATATTTTTAAAAATTGTTTCAAACTTTTTGCACAAGTGAAGAATCCTTCGGCTTATATTATGCTGGTGGAAAGTGTTAGAGCTTGGTAGTTAGGGGTTGTTTTAGGAATCAGTGGTACAGTTTGTAAATAAAATCGCTTGTGCACCTGCCATACTTTGCGGGCTGGTTAATAGTGATTAGGTTTAATGCTTATACGAGTTATTATAGTTACATTTAGCGGCCAGATATTGTCGGGGAGGATTTTTGAAACTAGTGAAGAATCTTTCTCCCCCCCACCTTATTTGCTAACCACTAACCCCTATAACCACTAAGCCCTTAACCATCAACACCTAACCCCCTAACCTAAGGGTTAGGGGTTAGTGGTTAGCAAATAAGGTGGGGGGGGGGATTCTTCACTAGCACCGGATTTTTAACCAGCACCCAGCAAATATATATTTAGTAAAGGTTAACTTACACCAGTGCTAACTTCATCATCAGCCAAACCGTAGTTTCCATAGTTATCCATTAAACAGCAATGTCAAAGTACAGTGTAGAATCCAAAACAAATTCTAAAGCTGTAAGTTGCCAATAATGAAATAACAGAATACAATTTTATTGAACAGTCATATTAAAAATAATTAAAATATACATATACTGAAATTGTGGTAAATATACGAAAACGTATAAACCAAAGAGAACTACATACATACACTCATATTACATACATACATGACTTGCATGTTACGGTTACGAGACAACATCATTCTGGCAAAAATATAGTATAACTAGAATACTAGTTTTCTATGGAAATATGTCAGAAGTTGATTTTTTGTCTTTTTGGAAAAAAGATATCATTGTTTATTATCTCTGATAATTACAGTTATAATAAGTATTGAAGCAATTAATTCGTATTTGTAAGTTTTTTCCTATTTATGGTACATGCCATTCGCAATTTCGCGGTGCTTCAAAACAGAGCCATACAAATACCTACGACTCTGCTTCAAAAAGGCAATGGCAATACTTTGAAAAGGGAACAAGAGAGCTGCGCTTTTTAGGACTTGGCACGGACTGTTATATAAGGATTGATACAGTAAAGAAAACCCTGAGTTGTATTGCACACTTGAACTAAACAGTTTCTTTGGTTGAGGTATTTATGTTTGAAATATAGCATTATTAAAATAAAAACAGAGTTTGACAATTAAAACTTACAAAACTACAAGCTCTCTGCCTATTTTTGTCTATCATTAAATTAGTACCCACAATAAGTGATTTAAAAACGTATCCCATTTTACCCTGAAACTCATTTTACCCCACCCTACTGTACCTGTGTGGGTGATTACTTCGATTTTGTTCAACTTATTTGGCAACGATGGTTTGATCTTAAGACTTTTTGCTTGTGGCCAACTTCATAATCTCATCAAAACGTTTGTTTTTGAGAATTTAACTAAGTTTTCTTTTCCTAAATAAATATGCAATGCTGCTAAGCAAATACAACATTTAAAAAGTTAAAAAATAAAATAATGATCATTTTGAATGCTCGCTGATTGATATATTGAAATTGTTGAATTTTTGTAGTTTGCAAGTTTAAATTGTCAATCCAGTGTTGTAGTATATTAAAATGGACTAAAATATTTCATACAGTGTTTTTTGTCGAATAAAATTAGCCTTGTGAAAAAAATGAGATATGTACATGAGAACAATGGACAGGGGCAAATATGGCATAAACTAGGAATAAAATCAGCATCAAAATACAGTTTATATACATATAACTTAATAACTAAATAACTATATATATCGAGTTTATTTGGTAAAGAAACTAGCAGAGCCTGTTAATTTCGAAAAAGTTAACTACAAGTTGTAGAATACTATTATTAAAAACATTTTTATTTTTGTGTCCCACTTTGCCCCACTAGGTAGTTTTGCAAGTATTTATTTTCACTTTGAAGGGTTTGTTGTTATTTTAATACTTCTATCTCCTTTTTAACTATTTTAAAAAGATATAATAACAAGATAGTGTATAAAAACTATATTCCAAAATTCAAATTCACTTACAGTCACTTTGGACTTGGGTATATTAATTTAGAAAAGTCACTTACGCAGAGTACAGTGCGATAATACTTTATACATTTTCTGACAATATAATCAAAAATGCATTTGCAGGATACAATTTTTATCAATTGTTGTCCGAATAATCGTTATACAATAATATACTGTAGTCAACATGTTAAAAACTATGCGGTGGAACAAAATAAAAATGCTTATACTTGATTTTCCTTGTTTACTATCATGCATGCTTACACTATGTTCGCTGCTACTTTTCTGTTGTATACACTCATATTTTATTTGTTTTTTATTATGGTTGCGGAAATCAAAAATAATGCACAAAAATTATTGACAGGATAGAATTACAACAGAACAGTTCTAAAAACACTGTTTCGGTAAAAGGTACATAACTGAATGGTTAAAAACACATGGTCACTACGCTTAATGAACAAACAACCTGTGTTAAGATATTTGAATACAAAATTATTATTATGTTTTGAAAAAACCTTGGAGTTTTACAAGAGGACTATAATAAATTGTGAGAAATAATAAATATATTTACATGATCATTATTTAAAGCAACATAAAACAGTTACCATTTCATTATAAAGTTAAAATCAATTAAAGTTCCAATTACTGTAAGAAATCAACTTACATAATATTAGTCCATAATATTAACACAATAAACTGATCAAATTTAAAGTTTTTCCATGACAAATGTAAAATACAGAAACTTTGTATCAGATTTATAAAAACTAGCTTAACGATAGAAAATCATGATGGTGGATTCAATATCTGTAGTTGAATGGGCATAGGTCTTACTGGTATGATAATCTGGATTGTTGGTCAACCCATTCCAGTCTGTATTGAGTAAACAAAAATGAATAAATGAACTATAACGATTAATCTATAACTTGCCAAGTAATCTAATAGGCAAGAGCTAAACATTAAAGAAATTACATATGTATAAGGAAGACTACCTACATATAACTTACCGGTATAATCATTGCAGTCATTGGATTGTGTGTATCCATTTTTCACACCCCCAATACAAACGTATTGTCCATCACAATTATTTAATCTGAAATAAACAAAAATAATCTTAAAATTATTCCCACAATATTTAAGTTTAGCATACTTAACAGCAGGACACATAGCATAGTAAGTTCCGTCATAAGATTCAGCACGAATCTGTAAGAATCCAGTGGTTGTTGCTGAGTGCATGGAAGGAGGAACAAAGTTGCTCAAAGTAGATTTACCAATTGTGTATGTCACTGGTACTGCAAGATGATTGGATGCACATGGGGCTAAAATATATAACCCAGAATCAATAAATGTATGACAAGCATTCTAACCACTGAGTCACTCTGGCAAACAACTTGATGTTATGACTTCTTAACATCAAAGTTTTTGTTCTCTTCGGAAAATATATATAATTTAGGTACTAGTTGTTCTAATAAGAAAAACCTTGCCAGGTGTAGTTTTTGAAAGGTTGCAACATTTTCTGAAGAGTGGATTGCATCTGAACTTTGGTCACAAGCCGTCCACCAGTTCTGAAAAGTTATTATAAAAGGGACACCTTGTATTGAAATTTGTAAGGAAAAAAGTACCTTGATAACATTGTGTAACCAACCATTATTCTTCTTGGATAATTTCTTATATAAACATAATAATTGTAATAATCAGTGTAATGATTGGTAGACTCTGACAAAGTGAAGGTGGAAGATGAAAACCAATCCTGAAATATAAGAAAATTGTCATTCAATTGAAAGTAAATAACTTTAATATATTTCAATTTGTTACATTTACTTGAAAAAATATAACGATATGTTCATACCTTTGTATTTTTAACAGCGAAGACAACGTCACACACACTTGAAACATTTCTTCCATAAACACACCTAGCTCTGTATTGAAGCTCAAAGTTGCCTTCTGTCATTTTACCGTTGTATGATGTTATGAAGTCACTGGAAGGTCGGTACCCTCGAATCTAATATTTAATTTGTTAATACAATAAAGTTAAACTTCAAAAAAAAACATAAATATTCCATCAGCATAACATACCCGAAAGTTCCCAGATGAAGATTGTAAATTACGATTTTCAATTGCTATTACAACAATAAATGGGTGAGATTTTCTACTGACAACTAAGGATTGGACAGGTGAACATCTGGAAATTTGCAAGTTCATTCATATACAATACTAACACTGCTTTAAGATATTCATTTTGTTTACTCGGTTGATAAAACAAAAAAGGAACATTATCTTACTTGTATTCACTTCCATACTGAACGTAGTAGCCACAATAAAAACCAAAATAAACCTGTATCACAAAAAAATAAATAAATATCTATTATTATAAAAGTAAACAAGAAAAAATAATCTGCTTGAAGTAACCTGAATAGATAAAATATTTCAGAAAAAATATTGTCAGTTGTCGATATTTAATTAAAAAAAGAATGATTTGTTACCCATTGTCTTCTTTTATAACTTCTGTTGAAAATTTGTTACAGCACTAAGAAACTTTTATTAATATTGTATTGATGATACTTAGTTTCCTTTACCATACCATGAATGCACGAAACAAACCCTTTTTTATTGAATATTTACCCGCATTCCATAGGAGGTGTAAGTACCATTTCCACCATCTTGCAAACGATCAGTTGTTGAGCCATATGTATATTTGTAAAAGTCTGGAATTCCAGAGGTTAAGCTGGCTGAGAGAGCTGCTATAGCATCAATCAACTTGTCAACATTGGATGGAAAGGTAACTGAAAAATGTTTTGTTTTTTTTTACAATTGCTTCTTAGTTTGATCAGCCATTGTAAATAATTTTAAAGTTGTTCTATGTTGTTATATATGAATAGGTAGTACCTCACTAAAATTTGCATATAACCAAGCATCTACATACCAACAGTTTTGGGGCTCATTGGGTAATGTCTTGTGTAGGTTGTGAATAGATTTCCTCCATGTTCGTCAAGGAAGTTGTTACTTGTGTGATATTGTAAGCTTGCTAAGGATTTTGATTGGTCCACTGGTGTTTTGTTTGGTACGTGACGTAACATCAGGTTAGCAGCCTGACAAAAGTGAAACTAAATGATTCATGCAGATTATTTATTAGTGTGGGTGGAGCGGGAAGTTTATCTGGACCATGCATATAATGACTTATAATTAACAGCTTATTATCAAACCTTAATGGATGAATATCCAATATTCTTATAATCAGCTGAAGTGGCTTTGTCTGCTTTTCCAAATAAGTTTGTGTTCTCCCAGTTCCTTGAAACTTTACACATGCAGTGAATATTAATTTAAAAAATAACATACGAAAGTTTTGTATATTTTTTTAAACATTATTTAACAAATTGATATTAAATCATCTTACATAGTGAGTATCGTGGTAGGTCATTACTGAACCACATATCTCCAGTTGTGCATTTTCCAATAATATCATTCTCATGGACGGATGCTACTAATGTCCAACCACCACCAGATGTTGTCATGTCACAAAATGCCTGAAAAATTCTCTTTATATATTTATATATGTTCAATGTCCTTTCACTCAAACCTGAAATGGTACAACAGTGCCGCTTGGTTGTAGGAAGTAATATCCATCATTGGTCACTCCTGATGTGTTCTTTATATCCAGGCATGAGAGAGCTGGGTTGGTTAATGTTCCATAGGTACCAATGTTTGTTGGAGTATTGGTGGTAGTTGTTGTGGTTGTAACTGATAGAAAAAAAAAACAAGTTAAAAAAGTATCAATATGCTTGATTACAAATGAATTTATTAGTAAATTGTACGTTTTGTAAATAAAAAATAGTTAAATGTTTAAGTAATAGGGTTAAATAGTTTTGCTAACCTTTATCCCCTGAATTCTGTGATGAAGTGCTTGTACAATCCACTGCAGCTTTATTTGCAAGAGTGTAGTGAATAACAACAGCACTAACTGTTATAATCACCACAAATATAATAGATGCAAATATTTTCCAAAATTTTTGAGAATGCCGCTTGTTTTGAGCAGGTTGTACGTTGTTTTTCCTTGCTCCTGAAAAATAGAATTAAAATTACATGAATGAGTACTCATTGTATACAAAATACCAGATGTGATTAACGAAAAATAATTACCAACCTGCATTTTCTTGTCTCGACTCATTAGAATAAATTTCTTCATTTTGGTCGCATGCTGCCAGAATGTTATTGTATGCTATTGCCTGTACATTGTTGTTTCTAGCTCGATAATCTTCATCCATTTTTTAAGATCAACAGTTTGCAGTTAGAAGTGAGTATCTGTCTTGAAAGTGAGCCTTTTTATAAACCAAACTTATTGTGGGGGTGGGTTAAAAATAGCAATAGATATTGAGCCAGAATTGACGTGCCATCACATCTTCCTGATTAATATGTGAATCCACAGCTTTTATGGTAGAATTACTTAGCCTATTAAATGCAAATGAATGTGTGGGAAGAAGATTTCAATATATGGTGCAACTCTTTACCTAAATGACTAATCGCGGAGAGTATTAATTACTCGAATTTCGTGTTTATATATTTTTTTTGCACGAACGCAAAAATAGTACATATTAATCCACATAAATGTTTTTATAACAAAATTAGAGTAAATAAAGTGTTTGGATTACAACTGCACAAAACTCCTCTCCTGGTGGACCTTACCAACAGCCTTAAAACTCTTTAAATGCCAAAGATGAACACATTCGCCAATTTAAATAACGGAGGTGCAAAGATTATCATAATATGGGCGAAAGCGACCTTGCACCTCTACTTCAGGCGTTTCTAAAACAAACAGGTTTATCTTCCTTTCCTTTAGACATTCATTATTGTCTGCGATAATTCGATCGAGCCTATCAATAAAAGGCGCTAATCTTAGAGGCTTCAAGAACAAACAATCTTTTGTATTAATTGAAACAAATAAATTAAAATTCTTGGTATATTTCCAGGTACGTAAGTACGGACAGGATAACCGTAAATAACCCAAAATACGAGTAATTAATACTCTCCGCAATATTTAACATCCATCCCCGCACTTTTTTGAAGAAAATTATGTTTCATTTTTTAGGTATTACGTAGCGCTATAACATATTCGAAGCTGGATCGGGAGAAAATTTCATAAATATATTTTTATGACGAATATTAATATTCAAATTTAAAAAAAAAAATTAATTATTTTTTCGATGGGGATAACATGCTAGTGACCTACATAGATGTATGCGTAAGTTATATTTTCGCGAAAAAAATCGAAAATTTAATATTTATATGATTCAAGTTATGACCATACTTGTTTGTATTCTAAACCCTTCCCCGCACTTTTTTGAAAAAAATGATGTTTCATTTTTTAGGTATTACGTAGCGCTATAACATATTCGAAGCTGGATCGGGAGAAAATTCTATAAATATGTTTTTATGACGAATATTAATATTCAGTTATAAAAAAAAGTTGAAATTAATTTTTTTTTTGATGGGGATAACATGTGAGTGACCTACATGGATGCATGCGTAAGTTATATTTTCGCCGAAATATTTTAAAATTTAATACTTGTATGATTCGGGTTATGACCCTCATACTTGTTTGTATTCTGAACCCTTCCCCGCACTTTTTTGAAGAAAATGATGTTTCATTTTTTAGGTATTACGTAGCGCTTTAACATATTCGAAGCTGGATCGGGAGAAAATTCTATAAATATGTTTTTATGACGAATATTAATATTCAGTTATAAAAAAAAATTGAAATTAATTTTTTTTTCGATGGGGATAACATGCTAGTGACCTACATAGATGTATGCGTGAGTTATATTTTCGCAAAAAAAATCGAAAATATAATATTTATATGATTCGAGTTATGATCATACTTTTTTATATTTAACATCTATCCCCGCACTTTTTTAAAGAAAATAATGTTTCATTTTGTAGCTATTACGTAGCGCTATAACATATTCCAAGCTGGAACGGGAGAAAATTCTATAAATATGTTTTTATGACGAATATTAATATTCATAATTAATATTTTTTCGAAATTTTTATTTTTTATTTTAGATTCGGTACCGCTGGGGTCTAGTTAGTACAGTGTCCAAATTTTAGGTTGGTGGCACCAGTAGAAGGTATCGAAAATGGCCGCTAAAATATCTGTATTCTAGGATCACATTGGTGTCTAAAAGCTTTAAGCTAAGTTACACTTGAATTTAATGTAACCACCCCAAGTGAATGGACATTAAATGGCTTTGTCGGTATGGATTTGGTGCAATGAATTTTGCAGGCAAGTTCAACAAAAGTGTAACACCAAATTTAATTATTTACATGTAGACTGTACATTGATGTCTTAAAATGTGCCTCACAGATAGATGGCCTGTACAAATAGTTGTACAACTACGATTTTAAATCCATACATTAATAAATAAGTTGTCAGTCATACAATATACAAAAATAATACCTAAAACAAGTTGTGTATATACTCATTAGTCATAAATAACTGTAACGCACCTTTCTCTGTGCAACATATCTTTCTCCTTTCGCGGGATCAGGGTTCCGGTAAGACAAAATGCACTGCCAGTTCATTACGGTGCCTGCTCTACATGCTTGGCCAGATCGGCTCCCAACATTTTAAATAGGGACGTTTGAAAATGTTGCTCCTACACTCATAAGGGCAACCACGAATACAGCAGTGCGCTATTTTTATAATACTATATTTGTACGTCTGTATAAACAACAAACTGCCGAGATATGCACAAGACTGCAATTCAACACTATTATGAAATCGGAATTAGCACGGATTCACTGAAGCGTGACCTGTCTAAACTTTTTCGCCAGTTTCGTATCTATATGTTTAGGTATCTATGATATAACCAGTTTATAATCGAAATGGTCACACGGTGTCGCTTGTTTCGGTTTATTATTGCTCAACCCAGTGAAGTTGTATTACTGGGAACGTATTACGTATATATGTTAGGTATTTTAGGGAGCTATATTTAGATTTTGTATTATTATTATTCTGATTATATCCGCTATATGTTGTATATTGTGCAAGTGGGGTCATTATCCCTTGAGAATACCACTGGTTTAGTGGTTTACTATACTATCTTTATTATAAATCGTTACTGACGGTTATTCCCAGTTACCACTAGCATAGTTAACGTTAACCATAGACAAGTGCTTAGGAAGATTGAAACATAATTCATTTTATATGTAGCTGATCTGTAATATTTGGTTATAACCAAACAGCAATATTTTCACGACAAACTATTTTGAACTTGTTTTTATTTCAACCTGTGTTTTAAATCCAAGCTTACGCCTAATAGTAAATAAATTTATATATATTTAATAGTTTTTAAGGCTTAGTGTTTGGTAAAAAATGAATGGACCAGGGCAGCAGCGAAGGCATCCACCTGCCCAAAATGTTCCGTCATCTCTTCTTACTGATAGTGAAAACAAAACCGTGTTCCACATGCTTGGAAGAAAATGTGTGGTATGTTTTCTGTTGTAACTTTTTTTTATTTGAAGTGTTTAAACCTCATGCTTATAGTTGAGGTAAAGGTATAGCTATATTGGTAAGGAATTAATTAGTGTGGCATAATTTGGTACTGTATTTTTACTTTCACAGACTCTTGCAACTGGTGTCGTACAAGTATATCTTGCTGATGGTTCTGGTAGCAAATGGCAGAAGAGATGCACAGGAGTTTGTTGCTTTGTCAAAGATAATCCCATGCGTTCTTACTTTATCCGAGTTTACAGTTTAAAGGTGAGTTTGGAATATTATTAGCTATATTCACCAAGTCTGAGGTGACAGGGTAAACATCGAAACTTTATGCACCCATCTTTTTTAAATATTTACACTTCAAGTATGACAACAAGTATACAGTTTGCAATTTGCAGTTTGCATGTAACGTATCGTTTGCTTCAGGGCTTTTATTGACTACTTTGCTCTTTTATATATGTACTTGTTGACAATGTAAAACTTGTAATATTCTATATAACAAAGTATATAGGCTATATAATATACATTTAAAATTATATCCATGTATATTTCGTATTTATGTATATATAATGGTAGATATTAATATTATATATTGCTGCAAACTGCGATTGTAAATTTGTAAGTACTATGTATTAAATGCAAGATTTATCTTTTTTTAGAATGAATCACAGATCTGGGAACAAGAGTTATACAACCAGTTTAAGTACAATACACCACGTTCATACTTTCACACATTTGATACGGATGTATGTGTTTACATTTGTGTCATTCGGGTTTTTAGATTTTAATAGTTAGCCTAATAAATGTAATTGTTCATTTTTTGCCATGAAAGTAGTAATAAATTCATTAAACATGTCTGACTGAATCTAGGTAAAATAAAGTTTTTGACTCGAAGCCTTACAACCTTCTTAAGTGGTATCTTCTATGAAAATTTAAATGTTTAAGTCTGTTATTAACATTGTTTGATGTCATATCAGATGCTAAACCATTGTTTCATTAGCTCAGTTTTTCTGGATAATGGTTTATACAAAATAGAGTATTATAGAACTTAATATGCTGAACAGCTGAAGCAAAAATGTAGAAACCGATTTTTTGAATTAATGTTTTGTTATTCATTAGATGTTTGGTTTTTGTTTGTAGAAATGCCGTGCTGGGCTTAACTTTG
This sequence comes from Ciona robusta, assembly GCF_009617815.1. NCBI lineage: Eukaryota > Metazoa > Chordata > Ascidiacea > Phlebobranchia > Cionidae > Ciona > Ciona robusta. The sequence goes on from NC_143235.1 coordinate 4,866,862, forward strand.
CCAATGAAGCAGAGGCAAGTAAATTCAAGCAAGTGGTCGAGGAAAAAATTCGACAAAAGCAAGAGAAGAAACAAGGTAGGTTGTGCCGGGTTAAGTTTAATATAACACTTTTGTTAGTGTGTTTTATTACAAAACATGAGTCTTAAACAATAAACAATTAGAAAAAGCTAATAAACAATTAGAATTAAGTTTATTAATATATACCATAATAGTAGCTGCTAAAATGTGTGATAAATAGTGATTAAGATTTTACCATTTTTTACTAGCTTATACTTATAGTTCTGTGTGATGTTTTGTGTGCTTTTAACTTCCACTGCATTTATTTGTGATTGTAAAAACTTTACAATATCAATGTAGTAGTTAGTTCAAATTGGAAAAGTTTTAATTTTCCTTTTGCATTTTTGAGCAAAGCTAGTTCAAAGCAAAGTTTTGCGCTGAGAAAGATATTTCCACTGAACTGTATAGGGAAAGAAACGTTTCTTGGAACGCTAGGTGGTGTTCTCACACCCATACGCAGATCTGCTTAACCTTTCAAGCAAATGTTGGCAACTCCAAGTAATTTTCTCATTACATTGGCATAAACTTTACCCACCCAATCACAGGAAATTTGTCAGAGGAAGTCAGTATGGCCTCAACCAGCAAACTACATGAGCTGTGTGTGTGTCATTCAGTTGCCAGTAGCATGGTGACTTGTAAACCTCCACTGTAATTAAAATTGATTGTTTGACATTTTTATCAAGGCAAGGTTTGTATTCACAAAAAGTGCACTGTGTGCGTGGTAAAGATTGTTGTAACACCATCGCTATTATAAAGTTGATACCCGCTATCTTACGTCGTTTTCCGGGGCAGGATGAGTTGTCACTCGAAGCTTCAGTCTTCTTGCCATTACGTCATCGCGTGCGTTTGTTGATACTATATTTTCATTTTCTTTGCAATCTTATATGTACTGGCGTCAGTGGCGTATTTAGCACCATGCATTCCATGCTGTAATGCTTTAGTCCAAGCGTAGTGTTGCATATTGTCAACACACGAATGCTAAGGGAAAACAAAAGCACGCTCTGCGTCACCAACACCCCGCCTTATTCAAGTGCTTATGGAAATATATAATCAATTTTACACTTGTAGGATGAACCAGATAATGCGCTTTATAATTAGTTGTGGTCAATTTGTTGCTATATTTGCTAAACAAGGTGATATAACTGGCTGAACAAGTAACAACCTAATAGCGTTTGTTTGCAAACAATGTATCATCATTATGTCACTAAAAGTGTGACGCCCATTTTAAGTTGCAACAAACTCATACTCATCGCACAGAAAGTTCACAAAACTGTACAATAATTAGTTTTCGAATTTAAAGTAAGTGTCATGTTAACACTTAACTTGTTCACAAACGCTCAGTGCTTGTAACCAAATTACCGACGCTCGTATTACCACATCGATCACCGACTTGTATTGAATTGATTTATTTGTTTCGACGAAAACCAAACATCTAGCATTATGCGCCAGCCAACTTAGGCGTCACATTGATGGTAAATACTAATTAGTATATAGTCCGCTTTTGTTTAAATATTACCAAAACGCGAAAAAATACCAAAAAATTTTAATCCAAAAACAACAGTTTTTTTAAATGGTGCGCACTATATACCAAATGGCCGCTGCATAAAATAAATGGTTGCAGAAATATGAATGAATTTTTTGCTGCATTTTAGAATAATAAATTATTCGTTTGATCGCGCGTCCGGTTATCTTTTTACGGTCCCGAAATTATTACTTGTAACGTTGATAAAACAAAAAAATGGTTTATATTTTAATGTCAGCTGCGCTAGTTGCCCAAATTTGATGTCCGGTTTGCGCTGTGTCGTGCCATTGGCTTCGTCGTTCAATTGTTTCCTGCCACTAATATTATTGTCCTCTCTTTCGTCTGGTAAACACATTTCGATTACAAATGTGGTTTTGCTATGCAGTGCATAATATTGCGGTGGAATTCGTGACCGGCAATATACTCAGCCAGGAGCTACGCTTAAATTAATTAAATTAGCATTTGGTTATTTGTCTGGTATTGGGTTTAATTGGCGTAAAATCACACCAGTGCTAACCAGATAGACGTTACATTTGAAGTATGTAGGAAAGGCGATGTCCGAGTTCAGGTCACGGGTTTAATGTTGAACGCGCGTTTCCTGTACGACGATGTTATCAACTTATGGCTCAAGTTTGTAGTGAACGTTTGTGACTCACCGAAATAAATAGAAAATCGGAAACAAATACACGCCGCGCTTCGACCCACTTTATAATTCGACATCCAGTATGTAATAGCGCGCAAAAAACTTTGTTAACAAGAAGTCGATATTTCTTAAGTCCCGGAGTGAAGGTGGTAACAATGCGTTTTAGATCTGCAAGCTGCATTCTTTTAAAAGCCGTTTTAATGCGCGTATTTGTAATACTGATTTTTCTATTCATATTTATAAAGAGGATTGAGCCTTGACCTTTTCGCTGAGTTTCGCGACCATATTTGCAGTGACGTAAGTGATTGAATTTCCTTGTTTCAGCTTGCGTGGTATTCAAGTTCATTTACCATTGAATTTGTGTGCAGTATACTCTTTAAATAGCTTAAGTCACATTGGTATGCATGACTTTAAACATGTAGTTTTAGTACTGTTAGTTAAGGTATGGTTTACTAGTAAAGTTTCTTATCTGTGTTGTTTTTTCAACCACTTTTCTAATGTTTGTTGGTGTGGAAAAGTTATTGTGTTTCTACCTTCTATTGTAAATTCTAAATAGAAATTTTGAATCAATAGCAACAAGATTTTAAGGAAGTTAATCTCAGCATGACTCAATCTATTGTTTCTGTTGTTTTTTGCTAATTTGTCTATTTTGTTAAATATATTTCTTGTAGATTCAGTGGACTAACTTGAGGTGTAGTTTAAATTAAGACTTTTACTGGATTGTGTTCAGTTCAGGGATGACTGCAATTGCAACTGCTTTCACTGCATATGATATGCAGACCCTCCATGGTCAGAGCTTCCAGGATTATTTCTCCGTGAACTCTTCCGATGAAGATCGAGGATCAGATTACAGTTTATCGGATATTGAGGATGGTTTGTCATCAACTTCAGCTGTAACAAAATGGCCAACTGACATTCCAGTAGTAGTGAATAAAAAGGCGTATAATTTGCCGAACCATGCTAATCATGGGCAACCGGCTCACAGAAAAATTTGCCGGGCTCCGATTCTTACAAATGTGTGGCAACGTCAGGTTTCAATGAATACGTCTCGCAGAAGAAATTCATCTCAACGTCACTCTGCCCATCGCTTACCTGCTCAACAAACTTTGAAATTTGGTGTTCAGCAAATTGCTCATCTGTTTGAGAACATTTCAAATAAAGAGAAAGTAGTTGCATCAACTACTTGTACCACTATGAAAACTATGAACATTCCAAACAAACAAAGCATGAAAGTTGTAAAACTTGCATCTTCTCCAGGCCAAACAAAACTACCTGTTATAAACAGTCCTGTTAATAGGAAACAAAGTTTATCAAGAATTCGAATCCAGTTTCCATCCCCATCGCATATTGATTTAATTCGTGATCGCAGTCAAAGTTACAGCGGTGTGCTTGACTCTCCAAGGTCCAGATGTTCATCAGTCCTCAGTACCAACAGTTTGAAGATGGACAGTGATGCTGCTGATTCCAATGTTTCAGAAGAGGGAGGTTCACATAAATCTGTCAAGCAATGGAAGCATTACAAGAGAGCAATGGAAGCTTACCGGAAATCTGCACAGAGAGCAAAAGCAAAAGCTGCTGCTGCCAATCAAGAGCCTGGTTCTACGAAAGTTGACAGTCCACTCCACAGTCATAGTATATTTGAACGTGGTAGTATATATGATCTGTGGGATAATAAGAGTCACTCTTCCACTCCAACTGTTGAAGATGAAGGCATGAATACTGATCTTTGCAGTGACTTTGGTTCATCTCGGCATAGTGATGAGTATCCCATATGGAACGGGAATTCTCCTGTCTCACCTTCAATAAGAGATTGGAATTATTCAGTTGAAGATACTGATCATTTAAGTTTAGACTATCGTACCCTAATGGCATCCAATAAACCAAAAAATGGCTGGATGTTGGTTCAAAATGCTGTTACTCATAGGGGTGTGAAGAATGAATATAGAAAAAGTATGGAACCAGATTCAATCACAGACATTGATGCTTTAATGATGGAGTTTGATGAAAAAGTATCCAGCAAAGATGATGATGATGAATGTAATGAAAAAACATCTTTTGATTTGACGCAGAATAAAACTAATTCTCCTTCATTAAGTCCTGTTTCACCAGAGAAGATTGTTTGGCCAGAATATGAAAAACTTGTAAAAGCAAAGTCTGAGGTTTGTCAGCATCCCAACTCTAGCTTTAAAATGCGTCTCGCTGCACTGGAGAAAAAAGGAGTGAAATCTATGTGTAGTTTTGAGCAGGATATGAATGAAATGGATAGTGATAAAAGTCGAACATCTTCAACAACTGACACTGATATGTTAAACAGCAACCTAAGAGATAAAAGTATTATTCGCAAGCGGAACTTATCACTCTCCAACTCCTACCTTAACCAGAGACAAGCAAGTGACATGTGCGGTGAAACAAAGACTTTTTCACAACATAGGCATTACCACACTGTTGCCAGCCCTGTAAGATTATCCAAGTTGCTCCGAAAGCAAGCGAAACAAAGGATCCTTTCCCCTCTCTCTTCACCGAAGTGTTCTGTCCAGATTAAAACTGAAGCACGGCCATCTAATCGTAGGACAGCAAGTTTGGGTGATCCTTGCAACGCTTCTTTAGATGAAAACATTACTTTGATCAATGATGAAGATGAAAACTTGTTTTACACTGAGGATGTTTTCCCACTACCGTCACCAGCTTCATTGAAAGATACAAGTTCTTCTATTAATGAATTCAACTTTCCAAGCCCACCTCCTGAATTCACAAATACATTCAATCATGAAGTGGTGCCAGGTTCAGATTCCCAATGTGAGATTGATACTGCCCTTGTTAATAAAAATGCTGCCGAAATTGAAAATAATGTTAATGGTGTCAAAGCTTTCTTTAACATCGGTTGCAATGATGTTGACTCCATAACCAGTAGTACTTACATTAACTGTACTGATGTTGGTCAGAATCCAGTTATTTTATGGAAAAATAAGACAGATAGTTCACTAAATGCATCTAGTAACTTGTCCCCACAATCTATTAATTCCAAAAGGGCATCATGGCTTTACTCAAACATTCAAAGTTCAAGTTTTGAAAACATTCCCACCAACACTGATTCAAGTGCTGCAAGTAATGGTGCAACAACTTACATGAATGTGACTCACCAAAGTAGAAAAGATACTAAAGTGCCTCCACAATTAGAAGTTGCTGTTCCAAAGATTGTTGTTACACGTTCTCCTAAACCCGACCAGAGAAAACTAAACTTAAATTTAAAAAAGAAAAGTTCATTATATTCAGCTATGGCTATTTCTGAAGGTCGAGTTTATCAAAATTCTGATCTCAGTCCAAATGAATATTCATGTATCACCACACCTGGGTCAGAATCAGAAGGTGATTATGTTAATTACGAATCATTCTATAAAAAACTTCCTCCCAAAAGTAAATCTACATCATGCAGTCCGGAGGGACAGAGAAAACATACAGATTATGAGGAACTTGATCCAGCAAAAATTTTACCAAAGAACGTTTCTAAGTTGGAACTCGATATAGACGGATATTTTTCATCACTTGGTAGAAAAAAACTTTCTCCTCGCCACTTGCCAAAATTTCTTCAATCACCAACTTTGTCAAGATTTACAAGTAGAAAAAAAAGCTGCGCTGGCCAACAACCAACCAATGCTACCATATCATCAAATCAACCATTAATGGTGAACTCAAATACAAATACCAACAATAGTTCTGAAGTTTCATCAGTGACCTCATCTTTAGGTTGTATGTCCGTTGAGCTTTCTCCATCCACTTCACACTGCTCTTCATCCATTGCTTCCAGTGGCCAGATCTTCACATCAGTTAACTCGATCCCCAACACCAAGAGCTCCATGTTTGAGTCCAGTGTTTTTGCACCTTACTATGCCTCTTTACCCAGGCACTTCAGAAAGAAAAAGAAGAAGGTAAAACGTGCCCAAGAGATCTCTGTTCCATTGACTGAGTGCCTCACAAATCCCTCAGCGACATTTCAACTTAAATTAGAGAAAGTGTACCAAGCACCGAGCCAGAAATTGGATCTTATTTCAGCTTTCATCAACAAAGAGCCAATACAGAGTGTTGGTGTAGGTGAAGTTGATGTACAGATACCCAGGAAACAACCAGTTACTAAATCTTATTCTACAAGCAATATATTCTCTGGAATGACGAAAGTTCTTAAATTGAACAGATTAAAAACGCGGGCAGGTACAACAGTCTTATATAATTTTAACAACGCTTGTAACTTTTTTATTATCAAATGGTTGTGTTTAACAATATTACTGTAAATTTATAGGGTTTTTGTACTACTTGGTAAATAAGTTCATGTCATTGTTAATCGCAGCACAGTTTGTTTTGAATAGGTGTGGTCTTACAAATGTTGTTGTGAATTGGTTAATAAATTCATTTTATTGTTTAGCAGTTTAGAAGAGTTTGTTTTAGATATCTATAGTTTTGAAATGTTGTTGTAAAATTGCTTTCGACTTGTATAAAGTTGTGTGTTGTTTGTGTGAAAGTTTGGTTTGAAAACTCTGTTTGTTTGTCTTGAAACTTGAGGAATATTGATCCATCCGCACCTGATCGTGACCTTCCTATTGTATATAATGTCCGTGTCGCTAGTGTGGGGAATATTATTCCCAAACCAATTTAACCTGTTATGGTTTCCGATATACAAGACAAATTATATGGTACATGTAAGATCAATACGACTATACAACTTTATTTGATTGATTGTATATCACACACTTTGTTGTGTAATGACCTACATATTCCTTTATAGCAAAAAGCAGGGTAAACTCAGTTCGGAGCCCAAATTCAGCTTTACCCTCTCCCCCTGCAGGTATAAGCAGTGAATTGGAATGGGAATTGCTTGCTCTTGTTATGATTGTTATGCATGTTAATATATGGTGACAATAACATGGAAATATTTGCAATATTTAAGAAATAATTATTGTGTGATAAATATGCAATTTATTATAATATATAATCACCCCCAAATTATTATAAATTATAATCACCCCCAAAAAGTTTTAAATAAGAAAAAAAAGAAAAATTAGTTGCCAGATCAGCAGATCCAGTATATGTGAAAGTTATGGTCTATTCAGCATGGTGGTTTTTTTAAATAATGTAAAAAACAACCAAATAAAGATGATGTATGCTCAATTTATAAAACATTGGACATTTTAAAGCTATGTAACAAACTATTTGTTTAACTAATTCTACATTATTTATATATAAACGTAGCTTTTAGTATTACTACATTACTTTCTGTATGAAACTCTTTTCTTGCTTGCAAGTGAATGTTGAACTGAATACAAAACTTTGTTCTACTAATAGCATTGTGCGATGAAATGGTTGCCTGGTGACTGTTACAATGTCGGTGATTTCGTTTTACTAATTACTCGGAAGATCAACTAATATTGCTTTGTTATTAAAATCTAGTTTCCTTTAATACGGAAAATTTTCTAATATAAGAACTATTTCTACAAAAAATATGTTCAGAATAATACAATATTGTTGTAGCTTTCTCCAATTATTGGTTGTGCATAATTTGTTGTTAAACGCAGCGTTATATGTCTAATGCATTGCATGATTCTTGTGTGTGATACTTATTATGTTGTCCTAAACAATATTTAATTCCAGCGGTCCATCAGCAGCAACAATCATCTTACAACCAACAACCTGCTGCTCCTGTTCATGTGGAAATTAAACCTCAGGTAAGTTACTGCCTTAATATCTGCTGTAGATAATTTTTCACAATTTTTGAAGCTAATTGAAGCAGACCTATGTTTTAGTATGTTTCTGTGACTTTGCATTACATATGTAGGCTAACAAGCTAAACAAATATTTTGCATTTTTTTAACTTATTTATAATTGTTTTCAAACTTTTAGATTGAAGATGGAAAGAAGGCAAAGAAAGGAAAAAAGAAAAAGGGAAAATTAACAAAAGCAGATATCAGTATGCCATCAGGATTCAAGTAAAACGTGTTCTATAACTTATTAAAATCCAATTTAACACCCATATTTTATGTTTGTTTAAAAGTGATTTTAAATAAATGAATGTAAGATTGTGAGATTTAAAGTTTCTAGAATGATGAAATTCCATGGATTGTGATTTATAGTAGAGTGGTGTGGGTCACAGTGTGTGGTACTTACATACAATTTATCTGTTTACACAAGATATCTTGTTACAGGCATGTTGGGCATGTGGGTTGGGATCCAAACAAGGGATTCGACGTAAGTCTTATTCATACATCCTATATCTGTGTAATAGTTATATGCTTATACAAAGCAATTTTTCCATTTTCATGTATAGTAGGGTGGGAAAAGATGGGACACCTTTGTCACATAATATCCTAATATTTTGGATATTAACAACTAACAATGGTCTATCGGAGTCGCGAGGATATATTTTTATAGTTCTTGGAATGTTCTTTGTTTACTACCAAATGAGACAAGAAAATGGAATGAGAAGGTGTCCCATCTTATCTGATTTACATGGATTTTTTTCTAAAGAGATCTCCATGTTTTAATCTCTACTTATCAATTAACAACGCTTCACTTGGCACTAAAGACCTCCATATGCTGGTGCTTGCAGATGTGAATTACATTTTCAAATTCAAACTAACATAGTCTTAGGCCAATGCTTACTGGTTTATCAGCTTACTTTATTCCGTGTTTAAATTGTTGAAGATGCTTAAGGTTTAATGCATTAAGTAACTTTTACGTGAGACAATAATCAGTTATCTGTTACAATTTTTTATAAACTGATTAACTGAATATGGATTATGAAAGAATCTTTATTTTTTTCTTTTTTTTATTATTACGTGCCTGCGTATCAGTCTATGACACTTGTTTCAAAGTATATTTGTGAGTTTTAGTAAACATAGTCAAGATGGTACTAAACTTTTGTACTTTTAGTAGAAAAGAATATAATAATACTTTCAAAGAATATTTATTACACTGTAAGCAGACGAGGATAAAAAAATGGTGCCAATTATATGCGTCTGACTGCGATACGGTGTTGCGGCATCGGTCGCATGAAGGACTTGAAATGGGCTTTCCAGGTGTTAGGGTATAAAACCAGTTAAATCTAATTTAAATCCCAGGTTCTTGACAAGGCCTCACCCTTCAAGAATAAAAGAGCTATGTTACAATTAGTAAATGATTTAAGTTTCCTCAAATGCAATGCATTGTGATTCATGATAAATTTTGATTTCAGACCAACAATATGGATCCAGATGTGAAGGAATTATTCAATAACGCTGGTGTCACAGAGGATGATATGCATGATAAAGAGAAAGCTCAGTTTATCTACGATTTCATTGAGAAACGAGGGGGAATAGATGCTGTTAAACAGTAATTATAAACTTCAATTGTTGGTTTTAACTTTTTTACATTAACTTATTCTAGGAATCTAGGATATCCTATAATCCTTGAATAATACAAAAAGATTTAAATCTCACGGATACGAATACAGTATTGTTTATCCGTATGCATAGTATACAGTAATTTTGATTTTTTTTATTTTTGTTTAAGTATTCGAACAACTTTATCTATAGAGAACAGAAGCAAAGAGGTGCTCCTCCTCCTCCACCACAGAGAGGAACAGGAGGAGGTCCACCACCCCCGCCCCCACAAAGAGGAGGACCCCCTCCACCTCCCCGAAAAGATGCTTCACGATCTCAACCACCACCACCACATAGGAGCCAAGGTCCTCCTCCTCCACCTCCTGACCGAGGAAATCGTCAAGCTCAGACACCTCAACCTCCGAGAGGTCGTGAACCTCCAGTTCTTGGAGGTAGGATGAGCCATCCACCTCCACCACCCCGTGCTCCAGAAAGCATTCCTCCCCCGCCCCCACCATCTGCATCATATGCCCCACCCCCTCCTCCCTCCATGCCATCTAATGTTCCTCCTCCACCCCCGCCTCCACCACCAAGCTCTTCTGCTCCACCACCTCCTCCTCCTGCCACTGGTATGGGCCGTGGAGCATTGCTGCAGCAGATAAGACAAGGGGTAAGTTAAGACAGTTTTGTTAAATAGTCAAGAAAACTTTATGACAAACAATTTTTAGACCGGTTTGAAATCAGCATCTGAACCTGTTAAGACCACGAACCGTCCGGCTGCTACCGGCCGTGATGCGTTGTTGGATGATATAAGGAAAGGTGGAATTGGTGGATTGAAATCGGTAATATATATTTCCTACTTCCAATAATTTATGTTAAAAAATAATACAAACACACCATTTATTAAAATTTTTATTCTAAGGTATCCCATGAACAGAACGATAAACCAGTAGCTTCACCTCCTCCAGAAGAGGGTTTAGCTGGTGCCCTTGCTCGTGCTTTGCAGAAGCGAGAAAATGCAATTCATTCAGGTTGGTTTTATAATCAATGTATCAAGATATCTGAGATGTGAAATACTAACAGTAACAGCCACTGTTCAAAAACTGGTATTTAGTTGTAAAATTACTGTTTTTGCCTATTATGATATGTTATGGTTAAATTAAATATTTCCTCCACAGATTCTGAATCGGATTCTGATAATGAAGATTTTGATGACGAGGAATGGAGTGATTAGAAATATTTAAAGATGAATGAAATGGTTTTATTTTGTGGTTAATATTGCGGTATTGGCAATCACATAATTTAAACACTGTCATCTATATATTCCAGCCTATAGTGAACATACCATGCAAATATAATTATGTGGAACAGTGCCTTTAGTAAAGCAGTCAAGTTATTAAATACAACATGGAAAATAATTATTATAGTATCAGATATCAGGCTACCATTATGCTTGCATCTGTCCACCAAATCACATTTGGAGAAATGGTTACCATACCTGACATTGTGCGTTTTGCATGGTGTGTATTACCAAGCTGGATAGTTTTGATTGTATCTGTATCTCGTATGTGTATATAATAATGTTATACAATATTTACTTGGTTTAAACAGCTTGCATTATATTAATTGATGTTGAAATTGTTATTAACTAAACTGCAACTGCGTTATTGTAATTACTGCAACAAATATAAGTGATCCGATCTGGAGTTTTTTTTATTTATTACAAAAAGTACAGAAGTACAATAACAGGAATATATTACTATTAATCTCACAAGGTGTGCAATGAAGTTGTGTGCTTGAAGGTAAGATAATATAAACTCACAGTGAATTAGTAGTTAGATCAGAGCATAGGTAGTGTGTCAATACAGGTAGTTTACAAACTGCATATGAAAAATCAAAACTTAACCCGAGATATTCTTCTCCGTGAAACATTTTTTACTGGAGGTGTTTTATAGACAACAGGAACTACTTCTTTGTGAAGAATGAAATTGTCTCTGTCAGGATCTAAATTGCTGATCAATCTTTCTGTTTCAATCTAAAATAGAATAAATAAACAATACTGTGTTTTAATAATGATTGGGACCACTTACCTCATTGGAACATTTCTTGAGGTTTCGAACTGCATTACGAAGATCTTCAATTTTGATTTTTTCTGCAGTAGCAATGGCCTTCAAGAACTGTGCAGAAATTATTTTTCCCCTTGCCAGAACTCTATGCAAGTGAACAGATCCTCCATACAATGAACATTTCTACAGAAAAGGTTTATTACTAACGCTGCTTGAGTAAAACTAAAATAGTTGTTCAGATACACAAATAACTATTGGCATACTTTTCGTTCCTGTTCATTTTGCCCCTCATAAAAAACACATATTGGCCTTGATTTGATCATCTGTCTTAGCATTTCGATCAGGTCTGGGGAGAGAACCACCTCCTTAATACTAAGATCAGTAAAAACATCACTTTGTTGCAAATGCTTTAAAAGATACTGTAACAAATTTCATGTTTAAGAAATTATTTTAAAAAAAAATAAAACACTTATTACGAACCATCACGCCTTTTCTGCCTAAGGGGTTTCTATCAAGAACCAAAGTTGTCAATCCACATGCTGTCTTTTTTATTTTCTTTCCTTTGATTCCGCAAATGCTCGAAGCTAAACGTTCAGCACCGAAAGGCCCGATATGATTAACAGCAAGTGACAGATGACGTAAATTAGAGTTATGACGAAGTGGGCGGCCCAACAGAGCTGCCCCTTCGTCTCCCAAGCCATTCCATGACAAATCCAAACTTTGCAATGTTGAGTTCACCTTCAGCAATGACATTAGTGTAAGTTAACTGTTTAGTATTTAGTTAGTGTTTGGTTAAGCATTACTTTAAAGCATTGCCCGAGTGCTGCAGCAGCAATCTTTGCAAGCATATTCCACGATAGGTTTAAGCTGGTGAGACTGCTATTATCCATCAGCATTGCAGCAAATGCTTGACCTGGATAAAACATGAATCAGAGTAAAAAACATTGTAATTAATGTTTAAAATTTACTATACATCAAAAAAAGTAACTCTTATGACAATGGTATTATAATTTAAAGTATTGTTTTGTTGCTATATCCTGTTTTTTTTAAATATATTTTTAAAAATCTTTGCTACCATAATCAACGAGACAAATAAAGTTATGATTATTATTAAAATTTTAGTATACCCATTAAAGTATAGCACTAAAAATGTACCTGCACTATCGGTGAACTGGTTATGACTAACATCTAGAGATTGAAGCGTCGAGTTTAATTTTAAAGCTTCACAAAGATGAAGAGCTTCCTGTCAAATCAATATCAAATAAATAACAAACATCCTGAAATGTTTTGAGTATACTCACTTTGTCAGCCAGTGTGTTGTGGCTGATGCAAATATGCGTCAATGTTGTATTGGTACACAGCATAGATGAGATATAGTACCCAGAATCATTTTTTAACTGATTAAATCCCAGGTTCAAGCGACATATATTTGAATTCTTCCTGATTACAAAGAGACATAAAAGAATTAGTTTGGCCAGTTGTACAATTGAATTAAATCTCTGTGTACACAAAGCGCAGTTTCGATTAGGTACAATGGATTTAAATTTCCCATACAAATACAGGAACGCCCAATTGAAATGAAGATGAGTGCTTACCAACAAAACCTACTATTGTACATTTGATTCTTTGTTGTTATAACATTGCAGAACAATATAGGAGATATGTATTACAAAGCATCAACTTTCACAATGTGTACAAAGGAGGGTCAGAATTAATTTGTGTTGTCTACAGCATTATTAAAGCTGTAAATATCATAACCTTTACACTGGGACTGGGTATTCTGCTATACTTCCTAAACAATACATTTTTGTAATTAATGTTTACAGCATTATATATATATAGTAGCTTGGTGTAAGATGGGACACCTGCTCATTCTATTTTCTCCTCCAGTTTATAGTAAACAAAGAAAGTTCAAAAAATATTTAAAAATGTATCTTAATGACTCCAATATAGCGTTGTTACTTGTTTAAAACACAATCAGGATGTTTGGATATTGTGTGCTGAAGGTGCCCCCATCTTCCCCCCACCCTACTATATATATATATACTAAAAACAACAGAAGAGTTTTTGTAATTTTCCACATACTTCAACATGTCTATGACATGCTTAGCTCCATCATCATTGATTGAGTTACCAGATAGATCAAGTTGTTCAACAAATGTATTGTGTAACAAAGCGGCAGACAATGCAAGTGTATCTTTACTGCTGAGTGATCTGATTAAACATGAATGTATTTAAAGTGGTGTAGGGCTACATACAAAAAGTTACTTAAAACAATATTTTACCTGTGATGCAATAAAAATTGAAAGTTTTTATCAGATAACTTTTCCACAATTTTCTGAGATGTCGGTACACCTAGAGAAACAGAATATGTCACTAGAACCATTTAACACAAACACATTATCACTCAAAAATTTGCAAAATTATTGTTTCGTAAAAACCATTACTTCTTTGACAGCAAATCTTTTTGTAACGAGTTGCCCCAGTCAAATCTGCAACTTCTGGGTGATAATTAACAAAATCATCTTCGAGATCTGTGTCATACTCATCAGACTGTGGATCCAAACCATCAAGAAAATCCCGGAAAGTCATTGAAGTTTCTGGTCGCGTGGTATTGGATTCACGACTGGCCAAGCGTTCATGAACCCACGCCCAATTCATTGAACTCACCGTTGACCCTACAGGCATTTATGAACTTTAACATAACTTGCATTGTTTAGTTATAAGAAATAGAACAATTAAGATAAGTTGGTAAAAGAAGTCACGCTACTTAATGGCCAATACTCATAGTCTTAGGAGTCATTGCAGTATAGCACAAAAGCCACACATGTTATTTATTTTAAAATTAAACCATGTTATAATTAAGGATTTGCTGATCTACACTATTGGGTTCTAACTATCAAACAAGATGCAATTTGGTGACAGTGTTAAGCAAATTAACAATTTAAATCATTGAACTTTTCGCAGATGGTGTAGAGTTAATAATGGTGCACAGATAATTTTAGTTAAACTAAAATTATCTTACTTGGTGTCACAAAAGGTTGCTTAGCCAGGTTAAGGTTGGTTGGACTCTCATTATCATAAAACTCTGGTTTGGCAAGTTCTTCTTCAACAGTGTCGGAAAAATCTTGAGTTTGTAGAGCAGATCTTGCAGTTATTTCACGACTCCTGCTCACTTTGGGACCACTGTCGGTTCGACCTGTATTACTAGATGGTTCACTACCTTGGCTAGCATTGATAATGACGATCCTCGGAGTATTTTGAAATAAAGAAGAATCTCGAAGTTTTACATGATCTATTGCAGGAGGAGCAGAATGCATAGCGCACCGATCATCATGGACTGTGGGCTTTTTACGACGACCTACGCCGTCTCCACTTGACTTTAGATAACGTCTGTACTTAATATTGCTTTCCATTAAGAGTTGCCTTTGCTGCTTTTGAACACTTCGTTTTGCCGCACGCGAGAGGACTAACATGGCTCGGTCAGATATTGGAACATCTGTTTCATCACTACGGATTCGAGCTTTAGAACTCGAACAATCCATCTTTGCCGTTACACATACGAACAACTGATAATCAGTGCATTAAATTACATTTACACAATACACTAAACAAGCGTAGGAAATCGAAATAAGCTAAATGTACTCACATTGTTACGGGTCCTACTAAAACACGCCCGGCGGGGCCCGGTGAAAATATACTAAAACACGCCCGGTGGAACCGGTCAAACTAAAACACGCCCGGTGGGGGGCCCGGTGTGAAATTCGTGTAAAGGGAGCTTTCCCTATGCAAGACCCACCAAAATGTGTGTGTGAAACAGAACTTATGAAAAATGGAAGATATTGTCTGTCTGCAAAGAATGAAGCGGCCAATTTTCGGTGATAGAAGTTACATTCTTGCCCCCCACTTCATCGCAGTAACAAAATGTGCTAATACGGAAAAGCCGAACACGTTAACTAAAAGATGACCCATAATCATGTATAATATTTACATTGTTCGTTTTTTAAAGTTTTTAATAATAAAACTTCGATCAAATATAAGTGTATGTATAGTACTGTGGCGTAAGGTAGGACACTTTTAGCACGTATATTAGGATGGGGGAAGATGGGACACCTTTTCATTCTGTTTTTTCGTCCGATTTGGTAGCAAACAAAGAACATTCAAAGGATTATACAACCGTATTCTCGAGACCTACATAGACCGTATTTAATTGTTTAAAACACGATCAGAAAAGTTAGATAATATGTGGTAAAGTTGTCCCGTCCTCCCCCTTCCTACTATAATATTTAAATATCCTGATCGTGTTTCAATCGATTAACAATGGTCTATGGAAGTCGTGAAGATA
The DNA here is from genome assembly GCF_009617815.1 of Ciona robusta. Taxonomy (NCBI): domain Eukaryota; kingdom Metazoa; phylum Chordata; class Ascidiacea; order Phlebobranchia; family Cionidae; genus Ciona; species Ciona robusta. Next base: position 4,882,841 of record NC_143235.1, read on the forward strand.
CGGTTTTATAATTCTTCAAATGTTGTTTGTTTGCTACCTAAATGGGACGAGAAATAGAATGAAAAGGTGTCCCATCTTACCCCACTCCCTATTAACAAAAAACAACGAATAAACTTTTGCTAAAAATACAGTTCATTATGTAAGTGTACAACGAAACAAATTTCGTACATCCATAATCAAAGTTCATTTTCAAAAACCTCAACTCGAGGGTCTCATTAGGCTAAAAATCTGTACACACGCATCACATTTTGGTGGATCTTGCAAAGGAAAAGGTCCCTTACCACGAAATACTCACCGGGGCCCCACCTAGCGTGTTTTAGTATGACTCGTTTCACCGGGTCCTCATCGGGTTCTACCGGGCCCCACCGGGCCTCGCACCGAGCGTGTTTTAGTATAGTTTTTACGACCGGGCCCCGCCGGGCATGTTTTAGTAGGACCGATCGTTATTCGTTACTGCTGACTACGGACCAGTTGGGGGAGTTTACCCTCGCCGATTGCTTTCTCTCACTTACCTTTGCTCTTTTGCGATACGCTAAAATTAGAGAAACAAGAGAGCACAGCTGTAATGAATGAGCACGTAAATGAATCAGCACAATTTTGGTTAAACCTTTTAATACCACGATCGACTGAGCTCGATCGAAAACAAATCAGAAATAACCAATCAAGTGGGTTTTGGTTGCCATTTGTGACCGTGTAGCAGTATAGGCATAATTTTTTAATCAGCGGCAATTACGTGACGTTGGAAGGCAGTATTAATCATATGGTGATTAGCTAAAAATAATATTTCAATTACCTTAAATGGTAATAATGTATAAATGCTTTCAATGCGCCCCTACGTAAATGATAATAATTTGATACAGACGTCAATTGTTGTGGGAATTCTTTATCTCACCAAAGAACACTTCTTTAATCTCACATTCACAAATCCTCAGATATTATAAGCACTGTTTTGACAGATCGTAGGGTAAAAACGGTTGCGCAACCGTTAAAGCGACTGGGAACAGATGATAATGTCCCAAATCCTGTTTTAGCCCAGCGAAACAAATATTTTGTATATATTTGTTTTAATAATTTATCCGGCGCCGTGACAAAGTGGTTAGCGCGCCTGCCTGTAACCAATCGAGTATTGTAATCAATATTTAATCGCAATTTATGCGATTGTATGCACTATGGTTTATATAACTATGCTAAGTTAGAAATGTAATTTATAGCCTATTTCGCTTTTAGACAAACAAAAAATTAATCGTTAATTACTCGCTAATTAAGCAATCGGATGCAAAATGGTCTATTACTTGCTATTTATTATTCGGTTTTAAATGTAAAAAAATATTCTAAAATGTATAAACATATATTATGGTTTCATTTCAATCCGAAGATTTAACAATAAATGTGAGAATTAAAAATTGAGATACGTTGGAAAAAGTCTAATTAACAACAACAACACCCACAACAAAAAGAACAACACTGTTCGACAAAAAATAGTCTATGTGACTACTCACGCAATATGTCCTTAATGGCACCGTCCTACCCCACTATTTAATGCGGTTGCTTATAACTTTATTAATCGAAACGAATATATCACAACATCGGCTCCGTAGCACAGTTGGTTAGCGCGCTTGGCTCTAACCCAGAGCTAAGAGTTCAAGGATCTTCGCTGCTACCATTGTGGGCGTATGTATCCTTTGACACTTCACGGTAATTGCTCCAATCCAGTGGTCACTAATGGGTTGTCCAAATTATCAGCCACACATAAAAAAATGAAAAAATCCACAAAAAAATAATCACTCACAAAGTAACATACGAGGTGTACACCCGTGTTACAACGATTGTTGTTTTCCGGCCACGCGAGGAAAAGTAAGTTACATTCATTTATTCAAGTGAAAAAATAAAATCTTAATAAATCTTAACTAGAAGAAAGGTATGGATAGTACAAATTTAAAGTATCAGCCAAAAAAAACGTCATATGTTTGGATTTGTGAATTTGAACAACATGATCCTAAACCATAGGTAGTGGATAAAACATGTGATTTAAACTTCACCAACCCAACTATATCCTTAAATTATATAGGACTAATACGGTGGGAAAGATGGGACACCTTTAGCACAATATCCAAATATCCTAATTGTGTTTTATTTAAACAATTAACAACGCTTTAAGGGAGTTGTGAGGATACGGTTTTATATTTAATTGAATTTTCTTTGATTACTACCTAATGTGAGGAGGAAATAGAATGATAAGGTGTCCCATCTTCCCCCACCTTACTATATCCGAATAATTAAATAGTGGACGAGCATCAGTGTTTTCTTATATAACCAGCCAAACAGCCCAATCGTTGCAAATACAATGCACATAGTACTGCAAATACAATGCACATATAATACTGCAAATAAAATGCAAATTAACCTTGCCATATGCTGTGTGCGTTTGAGTGCCAAGACAAATGATTTCTCCAATTCCATTTGTATAAGCGGAATTGAAACCGATACTGTTGTGTAAACACAATCGCAAAATTTATTGGCTGTGCTTTCCAATTATAGATAAGCGCTTGTTTCTCATTGAATTGTTATTGCTAATTTGTCGAACGGCTTGTGTTTAAGATAAAATATTAGATTAAGTTTAGCTCACAAGTTTAACCTATTGGTGTTGTATTGTTCGAAGTCATAAAGTCATAATTAAAGGACAGTTTTCATTCTAAAGGTAAATAAACATCCGCTGTACGTGTAATGGACAACCAGAAAGACAAACAGCAGTAAGTATGTATAATTGAATGCAGTTCATTATAATTATGGAATTTAGAATTAGTAGCACATTCCGGGGAGTTGCGAACTTCAGAGTCGTTAAGAAGAACTTTGCACTAAGTACTGCATATATAGTAGGGCGGGAAAAGATATGATACCTTTTCATTATGTTTTCTTGTCCTATTTGGTAGTAAACAAAGAATTATAAAGCCGTACCCGCACGGCTTATATAGATCGTTGTTAATTGTATAAAACACGATCCGGATATTGGGATATTATGTGCTAAAAGTGTCCCGTCTTTCCGCACCCCACTACAGTATACTATTAACCATGAACGGTCGCGCAAACTTTTAAAAGAATACATCGGGTTATATGCAAAAGAGTTTCGGAAACCCCGGCTACTTAATAGAAACACACCTAAACCTAGCGCCGTGGCAAAGTATTTAGCGCGCCTGCCTCTTACCCAGAGGTAATGGGTTCAAGGCTCGTCGCTGCTATCATTGCGGGCGTGTATGTCCTTGGGCAAAAGACTTAACGGCAATTGCTCCAACCCATTGGTCACTCGTGGGTTATCCAAACTATCAGATGGTCACACGTAAAAATAATGAAAAAATCCAAAAAACTAATTACCTTCAAAGAAACATACAAGGTAACTCCGAAGCTGGCACGAAGTGTATGAAACAGAACACCCATGTTAAGGACTGACGTTTTCCGGCCACGAGAGAACATTCGTTGTTTTATAAATAGAATTTTGTATTTTGACCAAAAATTCTTAGAACATGAGCCTGCTTTGGATGTTTGCATTTGTAAATAAATTTAATTTATTTTGCCTGGTGTATTATAAGATAGATATTGGCCTATACTCAATACACTGAGTACTTGTACGTGTGTACTGTGCGTGAGTGTAATTTCGCACATGACTAATACTCTGTGACCGTAAAACATAGTTGAATTTTTATAAAATATAATGAAACTTTTCTTGTTTTGCTATCAAGGACATTTCATTCGTTTCCTTGTTGAACTGTTACTGAGGACTGACTTACCACAAGTGATAAATAGATTATTTAATTCCAAACAAAAGATATAAGTGTCACAGAATAAAAGTGTTTTATTCGTTGCAAAGGCAGTCGATATAAATGGAAAATAATATGACCAATAAGAAAAACACACGTTTTTTCGCAACATTACGAATATCTGCTTGTTTAACACATTGAGGTTTACAGCATTAATGCCCATTTTGTCATCAGTTGTTTATCTTCGCTTTTTCCGTTTTTTTTAAAACTTAATTTCACATGACTTGAATTATTTTTATATTGGGTAAAATCGCTCATGGGTTTTAAACGTTTCCGCGTAAACCAGAGGTTTTGTGGTGCTTTTATTCCGTATTTAATGCATGTGCACTGAAATTATAATCGAGGACGTGTTATGGTCCACCTCCAAAACAAAACATTTAACATTTGGGAGAAGGCGTTTGCCGAAACCTATTTTAGTTTATAGGCAGACATAAGGTTGTGACGTGAAAATAACTCAAGTTGTGTGTGACTTGTATTTACGTCTTTGGCCATGTTTATGTGTTGAAATTTGCTCTGTAGTCTGGAAATCACGGTGTGTTTACTTGCAGTGCTGGTTGGGCCAAGCCTACAGAGTTTATATTGAGCCTACTCGGTTACGTCATTGGCGCCGGTAATTTATGGAGGTTTTCATATCTTTGCTTCAAGAACGGAGGAGGTGAGTAAATCTAAACTTAGTCTAATATAATAGGTAATAGTTCTATGTATGAATACTACACTCACACCCTTTTTCAGGAGCATTTTTGATACCGTATCTAATATCAGCGTGTTTCATTTCATTACCGCTATACATGTTCGAAGTAGGTCTGGGTCAATTTACCCAAAAGGGAAGGTTAGCGGCGTGGGAAAGACTGCCAATCATGAAGGTATCTGTTTAAATAATTGGGCACATAGCGAATATCATCTCATATTGCTTAAAGAGAGAAACCCACCAGTTTAAATAAGATTAATACAATTTGTATGTGGATTGGGTATGTTAAGGCAAGCACTGCATGAGTTGCAAATAATTTTAAATCATAATAAATCTTTGATTCACACTGATTAGTGTTGCCACGCCTATATGGAAATATCATTATATACCAAATCCATGTTTTATGAATTTTTTTTTTAGAAGTAGTTTAGAAACTGAAAACGGGCAACTTATGGGATATCACATGCATTGTCGGACAGCGTTTTGTTTTACTCTGTATCATTCTGTTTTCACGCGATTTTTTTAAAAGCTGTTTCGTTTTTTGAAACTTCGATAGTTCTTTTAGACCCCATTTGAGCATCTCCATCTATATAAAATGTTCCATTTTTCGTTAGTGTATGCCCCTATACATGGTAGCGTATTTATTTTCTGATTAAATAATTTTGAATAAAATATAACAACTTATATGTTAAGGGAATTGGTTACGCCACTGTTTTCATTACCGCATTGGGAATGATACCATTTATGGGAATAATGTCTTGGGCAATATTATACCTTGGACATTCATTGACAACTGGCCCTCTTCCATGGACAACTTGTGGTAGGTATATTCTGCAACAGGTGACGCGCAACTGACATACATGCGTTCTATTAATATTTGCAGATAACGATTGGAATACCAAATCGTGTACAATTCTGGGTAATATCACAAATGAAGGCATATTCTTGCAGGATTCATTGCCGCAAGTACAATTCTGGAGGTGAAATCAAAGTGTTCATGTATAGTAGGGTGGGGAAGATGTGACACTTTTCGAACATAATATCTAAATATCCTGATTGGATTTTAAACAACTATAACAACGCTCTATGGGAGTCGTGGGTATACGGTTTTATAATTCTTTGAATATTCTTTGTTTACTACCAAATGGGTAAAGAAAATAGAATGAAAATGTTTCTTATCGGGTAATTAATGAGATAAAAAAAATAATACGCGTAACAGCAAGCAAACAATATATAGTAGGGTGGGGGAAGATGAGACACCTTTTACACATAGTAACCAAATATCCTGATCGTGTTTTAAACAATTAACAACGATCTATGGAAGCCGTGAGGCTAAAATTTTATAAAAAATTGTTGATTGTTTGTTTACTACCAAATTGGAGGAGAAAATAGAATGAAAAGGTGTCCCATCTTCCCCCACCCTACTATACCACAAATTCACCAGTTAACCTCAAGTGTAAACTTTAGAAACTACGTCCTGAGACTTTCTTATCCATACAATGAGAATTTCAACCGGCAAATGGTGCTGTGTTCATTGGGGGCATTAACTTCAATCTATGGCGTCGTTGCAAAAGGAGTGAAAATTAGTGGCAAGGCAAGTTAGTTATAGTTGTTAGTTATATCCGTGTTGTTCGGTGCTACGTAGTAAGTCAAAACTTTTTGCGTACCCCTATTGTCAAAGTGGGTAGACGTGTAGCTTCTCCATGAATAAAAAATTTAAAAAATATCCTATTTTACCCCGTGTCCCAACTTACTTCACCATATTATATAGTAGAGTGGGGAAGATGGGACACCTTTAGCACATAATATCTAAATATCCGGATCGTGTTTTAAACAATTAACAACGGTCTATGGGAGTCGTGAGGATACGGTCTTATAATTCTCTGAATGTTCTTTGTTTACTACCAAATGGGACAAGAAAATAAAATGAAAAGGTGTCCCATCTTCCCCCACCCTACTATATATCAAGAGATGACCTGCCGTATAAATTTTCTTAATATAATCATTTACATTTTTATACCCAGGTTGTTTACTTCACTGCCACATTCCCATACCTTATACTATGCGTGCTGTTTGTGAGGGGAGTTACATTAGAAGGAGCTTCCGATGGAATGAGACAACTTTTCGTTCCAGATTTTAAACGTCTTCTTTCACCCCAGGTAGTTACTACTTCGATCTTAGAATAAAAATCATTTTAATTTTTCGACCAGATCATTTAAAACAATCGCATAGTAGGGTGGGGGAGATAGGACAACTTTAGCACATGATATTTAAATATCCTGATCGTGTTTTAAACAATTAACAACGGTCTATGGGAGTCGTGATGAGGACACGGTTTTATAACCCTTTCAACGTTCTTTGTTTACTACCAAATGCAACTAGAAAATAAAATGAAAAGACGTCCCATATTTCTCCACCCTACTATACATTATGTTTCAAAACACCTTGTAGGTTTGGGTTGAAGCAGCATCACAGGCCATGTACACATTTGGAATATGTAACTCCGGATTGACAGCATTTGGAAGTTTCAATCGTCGTCGCAACAATTTCTTTAAGTTTGTACTATTTTGTTGATTTTACACGAATTTTGATTTTGCCCTTATAGTTGCATTTGTGTTATTGGAAATCACAATTTAACTTAAATTGATGAACTTAAATCTTAATTAGCTCCATTAAGCTTTTTATTTCTAGACAAGCAATTTTCGTTATACCAGCCGGATGTCTTACATCAATATTCATGGGTTTGATTACGTTTAGCTTTCTTGGACATATTGCTCACGTCAATAAAGTGGATATTATCAATGTCCTAAGTTCAGGTAGGCAAGGCATATTTTCCAATGCTAATGCTGTTCGTAATCGCTACTAGTTTTAATCGTATCTTATGACTGGCAGCATGGAAAGCTAGGAAAGATGGATTTGGTGGGAAGATTGTATAGGTGTTGTTATTATTCCCTAAGTTAAACATGCATTTCCTGTAGATACTTCAAATCAATAATTGCGGTTTTAATTTAGGGCCTGGGCTTGTTTTTCAAATTTATCCATATGGGTTGAGTCTGTTGCCCATTCCTCAACTCTGGTCAGCTTTGTTCTTTTTAATGTTTTATCTTGTTTGCATCGACACAGCGGTAAGTTAATTGTGGTTTTTATAGTTTGTTCTTATTATTTATTTACATACTGAAGTTTGTGTTAACGTAACTGAACTAGACATGTCTTATACTCTATCTTAGCGGGTATTTCAAGCGCTAAGCTAGACAATTTTATGTCCGCTTAAAGCGCAAGATAGTTGACGGATCGGGTGGGTATTTATCTGTAACATACTGTGTTTTACATTCCTTTTCAAGTTCGGAGAGTTTGAAGGCATGATGGTGATCATTGGTGATGCTTTTCCTAAGTTTGTTTCTAACACTAAAAATCGTTTGTTGACTTGCGCAACACTGGCTGGATTTCTTTACCTTTCCTGTGTTATGTTTCTCAACAAGGTAACTTATATGTTGTAGTGTGTTCCTTTTTTACTTGAAGGAATTGGAATTTATACGTAATACAATTGAGGTGTGAATCTGTTTCTTTTTATTGAGATATATATGTACATAAAGTAGGGTGGGGGAAGATGGTACACCTTTAAACTCTATTTTCTGGTCCCATTTGGTAGTAAACAAAGAACATTCAAAGAATTATAAAACTATATCCTCACGACTTCCATAGACCGTTGTTAATAGATATTATGCGATAAAGGTGTCCCACCTTCCACCACCCTACTATACTCAGTTCCAACAGAACCAATTATTGTTTACCAATTCTTCATACAAAGTAAAAATACCAATTCTACATACAAAGTAAAAATACCAATTCTTCATACAAAATACAGTAGGTGCCTTTTTAAAACTGTTTAGATGCCTTTTTAAAACTGCATTTTTTCCGTTTGTGAATTGCAAAATAACCCCCTGTGTATTTTAATACATTATCTTGAAATGTTATCAACTAATAAAGTTGGGATAGTACAAACCAATGGTAACACCGAAAAAACGTTATAAATTTTAATTTTTGAAGTATTGGACAATATGTATTTTAACTTTCCCACTATACTTTATGCCTTTTCGTTACAGGATTCTTTATACATTTTCGAATTGATCAATTTTTACGGAGGATCTGGTATCTGTCTTCTGTGGTCAGCACTTTGGGAGTCTATTGCAGTTGGTTGGTTTTGGAACGCTGATAAATTTGCAATCGACTTTAAATACATGACTGGCACCACTCTTTCTATATACTTTAAGTACTGCTACAAGTTATTGATACCAACTATATCAGCGGTACGTTCAAAAGTTGATTCCTTAATTGTGTTTCTCGGTATACTATAAATGTAACGTTGTTTAAAATTAAGTATTCATACATGCTTTGTAACAAAACACCAAACAATTGATAATACGGATTGGGGTACAATAGGGACATGGAAAAATAGTTTTATAAGGTACTATAATAAAGTCCTAAACCTATTGGTGTTCCAGGCAACTCTGATATTCTATTGTATCAAATGGGAACCACTTAAAGTTGGTGATTATGTTTATCCATGGTGGGCAAATGGAATTGGTTGGATACTTTCTCTCTCATCTATTTTATGGATACCCGGAGTTGCTTGTTATGTAATGGTTCGTGGTAATGGTACTTTATCAGAGGTAAGTTATATATTTTTGTCATATAGTAGGGTGGGAGAAGATGGGACACCTTTTCATTCTATTTTCTCAACCCATTTAGTAGTAAACAAAGAACATTCAAAGAGTTATAAACCCGTTTCCTTACGACTCTCATAGGCCAATTGTTTAAAACACGATCAAGATATTTATATATTATGTGTTAAATGTGGCCCGTATCCCACCACCCTTACTATATATTCTGTTTGTATTTTGATTTGAAAGAAAAGTATTAACCTAGAAAAATTGTATCAACAGAGATTCAAACAGGGCATTAAATGGGGCATCGAGGAAAAACATGTTAAAGAAATAAATGTTGAGGTTGAAGAATTGCAGGATTTGAACGCCTGATGTTATAGTTCACACAACAATTGTTCTTGTTGTTTTCCTTTGCTATTATATATACGGCATCTTAATTTTCGGCACTCATATGTTCAGTTTTACATATCTTGGCTAAAATCAAACCAAAATGACTATATAGTAGGGTGGGGGAAGATGGGGCACATTTTTATTGCATTTTTTCGTCTCATTTGGTAATAAACAAAAGAATTCTAAAAACGCATCTTCACGACTCCAATAGAACGTTGTTAAATGTTTAAAACACGATCAGGATATTTAGATATTATGTGCAACAGGTGTCCCATCTTACCCCAACCTTATATACATTTTTAGTCAAATGTCTTGTTTGTCTTTTGTCACATTTTTTTCCGCATCTCTCAGTTATCACACTGTAGGCTTTAGACTTAAATCATATCATAATGTATTGTATAGAGTGGGGGAAGATGGGGCTCTAAAGCACAAAATGCCCAATATTTTTAAAATCCAAACATGTTACGTCTTTTTGAGTGATACCACAAATAAGGACTGTCATTTATATTTTAATTAATAGTAATTCAAAAAATATATATTAAAACACACGGAGAGTTTTTTAGCGATTCGCATAACAGGTGCAGTTTTCCGATTGAAAAACACAGAGGGTAAGACGGGACAGTTTAAAATCATTATATTAAAAAAAACGTTTTATCAGAAAAACATGTGAATATAGCACGAAATAATATTAAACCCTTTGAAAATCAAGTGCGAACATTCTTTTCCTGCCCTACTGCTATAGTTTTTAATATGTGACCTATAATATATTATTTTATAAAAAACTGATAACGTTTGTACGATAATCGGTATTATTTGAACATCAACTGCACTTCGTGCCCGCTAAGTATGTTTATATGAACTTTTTTTTACACGAACGGCGATCATCTGATAATGCTCATGAAACAGGTATAAATGATATTTAACTATATTAGCAAAAAATGTTTAGGCAATAATGTGTGTAAAATTCATGCACGTTTTAGCATCATATATGAAGCCTCGGCATTCTAAAATTGACTTTGATTACATTTTAGTATACGTGCTCATCTATTGAAGTGAGCTTTCTATTTTACATATTTTTTTATTCTTTAAAGACAATAATCGGCTTTGACCCGCGTTTACAAAGTCTTGGTAATTTTGTCGAATAATTCTGTAACATTATTTTCCTGATTATCATTAATTGGGGGTCCGTAAAAGGAAAGTTTCAAAAAAGTCTAGACTTTTGTGTCCCATCTTCTAGACTGTGTCCCATCTTCTCCAACCTTACTATATCATTTGTTACACAAGAACGTGAATTTTGTTTTTTAAAACATGGAATGCAACAAGCCCAGCAACTGCAATAAATGCGATTCCAGTAATCCAAAAGCCTTTGTTGGTTGGTTCGATACTTGACTTAGGTTTCTGAAAAGAAACTTAATTTTAATAAAAAATATAAATACATACGAAAATCGATTTAAATATTCCTTACAAATAAGTAATATCGCAGCAACCTATACGGTGGAAGAGAAATATTTTGGTAAAGTGTGACATACTCGTATTGAAAAAAGTTTGATTTGCCACAAGGTTTAATTTGTTTCGTAATAGACGAATTAAGCATTGCAACCGTCCGACCTGCTCCCCATGCATAAAGTTTTAAACACTATAAAACGACGAGAGTTTCATAAAACTTTGCTAGAAATAATAAATACTCACATCGCTAGGAATAATAGAGCTGTCAGAATCGGTGGAAGACGAGTCATCGTACAGCAATCCTGACTTTAAAGATTGTGCAGTTTTGTTTGGCCTGTTATCCGTCTGCGATGTTGTTAATGACTTATTTATCGTAGTGGTTGCTGGGGCACGGGCTTCATATTAAATACTCACGCTGAATATATTAAATACTCACGCTGCTTAAATACTCAATAATAAATACTCACGCTGTCAGAATCGGTAGGAGAAGAGTCATTGACATCGGTAGAATAGTGCTGCTGGAATCCTGAGTTTAAAGATTGTTCAGTTTTGTTTGGCTTGTTATCTGCCTGCGGTGTTGTAAATGACGGTTTATTTCTCGTAGTAGTTGCCCCGACATTGCCTTTATTTTTCAACTTAATGGGAAAAACTGTAAAGAATAAGTTTTTTTGTATCAATTAAATACAGCAACTAATTGTTCGTACTTAAAATGTTTACCTGCTAGTGATATACCCTCATAACATTTACAATGTCTGTAAGCTGGTGAACGTCCACCACTTCGTAGTCGTACATGGCAGCCATCGTTGTTCGAAGTAAAACGTTTTTCATCGAACTGGTTTATTACTTGAACTTTGATGCTGTAAAGATGTCCTGATATTTCCAACACACGAAAAACGTACAACCGACGATTGTCAACACTGAAAATATTGTATATGCTGAAACCGTAAAGACAACCTAAATATCGAACCACAGTGTAGGTAGGTTCGATTTTTAATAAACCAAAACAGATGCCATAAAAAGATTTATGACACCTTGGTTACATTGGCTTGAGAATACTGCAGAATAATTCTGTTGGATCTTTTTTATCACTAAACAATATTTACTTTAGGTCTACCATCCACTTGTCCCCGTGCTATCTTACTTTACCCTACCATATACCTTATTGCCTTGCTATCAGTTTAACACGAATATTGTTATTATGATATAATTAACGATTAAACCAATAACAATCACATCGGTGTCGAAGTTTTGTAATATATACCTTATCGCCTTGTTATCCTTTATAATCACTCTTATTGGACGGATCTCATCCGCACTGACAGATCCAGTTGATATTAGTTGACAAGTTTCATGTAATTCAGTTCCATTTTTAAACGATTTTGCAATTGAGTCTTGCGAAAACTGAATCCTCGATGGTTTCATGATGCGCAAGTTACCGGTATGGTGTCTTCTACCATCCATATCTGAGCATGCAGGGCATTTCTATTGTACTTACAATAAACTAATGCTACTGTAAGGAAACAAAATTCGTTAAATATTAAATATTTATACCGGGGCGACAGTTTTGCCTACGGGGAAGTCCCGCTGCGTAACTCCAGTATTTAGCAAATATTTACGTTATGGACACAGACACAGTTAATTTGTTGAGCCATGATGTTTTGAGTTTGAAACACAATCTGAATACAAAGTCTAGAGTTGCGAATTGAATTTGGATAAATATTAACGTACCGATGTTCTGTAGTTCCACTGCGCAGATTGCGGCTATGCGTAGAATTACGCGAGAGCTTGAAAGAGACGATTAGGAGTGCCTCATCGTGATTAATTTAAGACTATTCTCAATTTTTATGAATTAAAACAGAATTGAGGCCAAATTTTATAATTGGTGATTTGGTATGCAATATTTTCCACTTCGTTTCTTATTGTAAAAAAATCGCGCGTCCAACTAATAAGCGCCAGAGGCGCCACTGAGTGAAACTTAAATGACCATAATGCATAAACAGTATGGACGGTCGGGACACCAATTATAATTACTAACCTCGGTTCTCTTTAAGGGTAAAACAAAGCGAACCAGGGTGATGAACCAGCCACCCCGAGCAATAAACCGGCGGACCCCACAGCGTACTGTTTAACCCTCTCTTCAAAGTGCTTTTCAACTTTCCCTCACGGTACGACCGTCTGGATGTTTAACCACTTTCTCAACGTTCTAAAAAATCAACATTAAGCGCGCACGAGTTGCATGGTGTGGCATACGGTTCTTGTGCAGCAGACCAACTTTGGTGCAGGCTATCGTTAATGGCTGGCACGCGAGAACAAATAAGTTGCTGTATGCATTTTTAAAAACAAATAAATGTCCTGTATGCATTTATAGTTCTTTCTCTTCGTGTTTAATTCGCGAGAGCTGATATGGCGCTCATTTATTAAAGAGCAAAAACAACTAATTACATCAGTTATATTTAATGCGACTGCAGATGCGCTTGCTTTTTGGCAACGAGTTGTTCAATAATGTCTGGTAAAGTATATACAATTGGCACATTTCTTCTGTTCCATCAACTGATGTGGTTTCCGATTGGTGGCGCATTTACCCTCAACATACAAAGAATTTACCCCAGTTTACGCTGCTCTAGACTCTAGAGTCTAGACCAGCAGTGGATTGAATTCGAGGCTCGACGCTGCTACCGTTGTCAGTGTATCGTATAGTAGGGTGGGGGAAGATAGGACACTTTGTCAGACCAGACTCTTTTTTAATTTTACTTTTACGGACCCCCATTTAATGATAATCAGGAAAATAAGGTGGTTACAGAATTATTCGACAGTATTATCACGACTTTATAAAACGACTGTCAAAGCTGATTACTGTTTTTTAAGATTTAAAAAAATATGTAAAATAGAAACACTATACTTTAAACAGGTAAAAAAAAGCGAAATAGTAAGGTGCTATTTTTGAATGCTCGCTAAATCATAGTAAAGCCAATGATTTTTTTAGTTTGCGTGTGCGAACGATTAAACTAGTTTCATAGCTTCATAAAACAACCTTGAATATTTCGTACAGTTTGATTTTGTCTCATAAAACTAGTTTTAGTTTTGTAAAAAAAAACACTGAGATATAAGCATAAAGAAAACAGGCAGGGGTCAATATGACTTTAATTTAAGGTAAAAACAACAAAAAAATATCAGTTAAACGGTATATATATAAAGTTTAAATGGTAAAGAAACTAGCACAGCCTGTTAAACTTGGTAGGTTAACGACAAGTTGTAGAGTACTGCTAATGTAAATATAATTTTGAGTCCCATCTTTCCCCACATTGTAGTTTTGTATGTTTTCATTGCCAAACTTTGAAAGATTTGATTTTAATTTGGTAATTTATACCTCAGGGGTTTTTCAACTGTAAGATACTGATATAATAAAAAAATAATATTTTGAAAATATACAGTAGGGTGGGAGAAGATAGGACACCTTTACACAAGGTTTCCCATCTTGCCCCACTCTACTATATTCGAAATTTGGTCAATTGCACTTGGTGTTAATTTATAAGAATGGGCTTGTGCCAAAAACAGAGTAGTAATACCCAATTTGTAGCAAAAACTTTATCAATAGTTATAATCAATTTTTCTGTTATTACAAATTCATACATTTGTAGGATACAATATTTATCCATTCATGTTCGAACATTACCCATTGTCGTTCAAACAATACCAGTTGTTATGCAATAATATAATGTATAGGTAACATGTTAAAAACTATAGCAGTAGGGAAGAAAAAGAATGTTTAGATTTAATTTTTAAACCGTACAGCATTATTTCGTGTTATTTACGAATATTCCTATTTCTAAATACACTTAATAATCAAAGTTAACAATGATTTTAAACTGTCCAATCTTATCCTGTGTGTTTTCGAATTTGTAAAATTTCAATTGTTGTGCGGATTATATTTTATTAAATTGGTGTCAATTAATAAAGGAATGATAGTACTAATTCGTGGTATTGAATAAAAACCGTCATCTATTTTGATTTTGGAAATAATTGGCAATATGTGTTTAAGTGTTCTACTTCCCCCAATGTAGTATAGACTGTAAGTCTTTGGGCAAAACGCAAAAAATTTGAAAATTTCTCTATATGAGTAGTTCCTTATTGGTGGTCTAAATTCTTGGCCATGCATTAAATAAAAATGTCCAAAAAAATATCACTTATAAAGTTCCATATGTGCAAACTCGTAAAGGCTGTCAAGAAAGTGAAACAGATCACAGCCTGTGTTATAAAGACTGTCGTTTCCAATCACGCCGGATAAGTGGGTTATACCATAGTACTCTGTTTTAGAGTACTATGGTTATACGTTTATTTATT
Source organism: Ciona robusta (assembly GCF_009617815.1). Taxonomy (NCBI): domain Eukaryota; kingdom Metazoa; phylum Chordata; class Ascidiacea; order Phlebobranchia; family Cionidae; genus Ciona; species Ciona robusta. Next base: position 4,898,182 of record NC_143235.1, read on the forward strand.
CACGATTGTTTACGAGTGAGTTAAACTTACAAAATATAAAACAATGATTGTGATTGCTGGTTATATCACGTTATTGTGTTCTAACAGAGTTTTAAACAGAAACATATACATCAGTTTTTCGTACAAGGCCTTATACCTCTTTCAAAATATTCTCGTTTGGTGAGATTTGAACATTTTCCTATACATGTCACCACTCAGGCTTTTTGGAAAATATTGCCCAAATGAAGATAAACAGAAGAAAAAGTAAGATTTTTGCGAACAAATACTCATCATGCTGTGTCGTGCTGGCCATTCTCTGTCGTGCTGGCTGTTTCTGAAAAATAAAGTCGTAATATTAAGGTGCTAACTTACAAATGTTTGCTCAAATCATGTAAAAACCGCCCAAGTTTTGTAGTTTGCGAGTTTGAACCATGTCACACACAAAAATATACACAAAAAATATGCATCTTTTCCCACCCTACGATATATAAAAGTTAAAGGGGCATAATCGCACGACCGATGTTTTTCACGCGATGTTTTTAGAAGCCGTTTTTTATTTGAAACTTTTGTGGCACTCTTAGATCACATTCGAGCAATTCTATTACCACAAAAAAATATTTTTTTGTTGGTATATAGACCTCTTTAATAAGGTGGTAAAGAAATTAGCACAGTCATTCAGACTTTAGTGGGATAACTGCGAGTTGCAGAATACTGTACAAAATGTTTTATTTTACCCTAACTTTGTAGTGTGAGTTTTTATTGCCAAACTTTATTGGGATTGTTTTTAACTTATACTTCCTGGGTTTAATTCAAATACCAAGTATTGATACAACAACATGATAATGTATGGAAAATGTGTTTGAAATTCAGTAAACTTAAAGGCCCTTGGAGATGATCTATGAGAGGTGGCTTGTGCGAAATAAGTAATAGTAATACCTAATTTGAGGAAAAATAGGCACTTTATTTAATGTTATTATCAATTTTATGTTGTTAAAAGCCGTAACTTGTTTAAAAATATCCCGCTTTACCCCGTGTCCTTCTTTACCCCACCATAACCCATAATCTATTTTGGTTAATGCGCAAAATACCGTTACTGCTGCCAAGAAGATATGCGTTAGGGAATTAAAAACTCTAGAGAATTTTCAAACTGTGTTTTCTCCAAAGCACATAATAGGCTTTCCTGTTGTCATGGAAAAATTATCAGCGCGTCTGTATGTGTATAGCGCAGAGGTAACACGTCGACGCTTGGTGCTGCTGTTACAAATTTAAGCATGTGTTTTTTCGGGAAATACATTTAACAGAAATTGCTCCAACCCAGTGGTCCCTAATTGGTTGTTTAAATTGTCGGTCATACATTGCAACATTTGGAAAACTCCTCACAAAATGTTTACACACAAGTTTACATGCGTGTTAACTTATAACGGCCATCATTATCTCGCCGCTTAAGTATAAATAGGCTATAAATGAATTACATTTATTCATAAAAAACAATTCGACTGAAGGTCTATAGCTAAAAATATTTACTAACGTTCTCAAATATGTTCCGGGTCATATTAGTTCTGCCCTGTACCTCATGTTGCCCGTAGATTGAAGGTGAAAAAACTTCAAAGAGTAAGTTTCGTGTAAATTAAATACAGCAACTAATTGTTCGTACTTAAAATGTTTACCTGCTAGTGATATACCCTCATAACATTTACAATGCCTGTAAGCTGGTGGAGCTCTTTCCCAACGTCCACCACTTCGTAGTCGTACATGGCAGCCACCGTTGGTCGAAGTAAAACGTTCTTCATCGTACTGGTTTATTACTTGAACTTTGATGCTGTGAAGATGTCCAGATATTTCCAACACACGAAAAACGTACAACCGACGATTGTCAACACTGAAAAGTCGATCAAACAGATATTGATAAAATTGTGTTTATTCAGGACAAACTTGTTCAGTTGGTATTCAAATAGTAGGACGTGGGAAGGTGGGACACCTTTAGCACATAATATACCCTAATCGTGTTTTAAACAATTAACAATGGTGTATATGGGAGTCGTGAGGATACGGTTCTATATATTGAGGATACTGTTCTATGTTCTTTGTTTACTACCAAATGAAACGAGAAAATAGATTGAGGATACTGTTCTATGTTCTTTGTTTACTACCAAATGAAACGAGAAAATAGAATGATAAGGTTTCCCATCTTTCCCCATCATACTATAGGACTTATAAATGTAATTTACTTTATCCTCGCGTGGCCGGAAAACGACAGTCCTTATCACACGGGTTTAACATCTCGCGGCCGTTTACGAGTAACCACGTTTGTTACTTTGTGGGTGATCTTTTAGGATTTGTTTTGTGTCTGGCTGATAATTTGGACAACCCATTAGTGACCACTGCGTTAGAGTAATTGCCGTTAAGTGTCTTGCCCAAGGACACATGCGCTCACAATGCTAGCAGCATCGAGCCTTGAACCCTACCTCTGGTTACAGACGGGCGCGCTAACCAACTGTGCTACGGCGCTGGAGTTACAAAGTTGTGTATACACCATATAGTTTCCGGTAAAGTTAGTATAGACCAAGTTAGGAAACGGATTGTAAAACAAGGAGTCTTATTATCCATTGTCTCACGTTTATGACGTCATAGTCGCCACCATTACAGAGCCCACGGCATAGCATTTTATCATTGCTGGGTGCTGTTTTTCGTTTAAATATTGCGATTTTTTAAAAACCAAGCACTTCTGCGCGTAAAAATGGCTTTCTACTAATGTTATATCTTATCACAATAATAAACCTCACAAAAATAATCAATTTATTGAACACTTAATCGATTAAAGAGTATAAAAACAGAAAATATCAAGTTTACTAACCAAAAACATAAAAAAACATGTTTAAAATAAAAAAATACAAACAAAAACGCATAACATTACTATAAACTGGTGTATCTAGCTGCAGTTTTGAATGTAAATTGCCATGATTTTACTTTATTGGCTCACAAACTTAACACGTATACCCGGCAACGAAACTTAAGGTATCTTTGTAAAATTTGCCTAATATCGAAGTGACATTGAGGAAAACAATACTGAGTTACTATTTTTGGTCCTCTGCTTGAATTAGTAAGCTACCTTTTCTGCGTTGCGGGTCTTTATGAAATCGGAAAACGCGAACACCTTATCTGCTAGTTCGCTAGTTATCATGTTGGATTATAAATGTGGTAAAGAATGGCTTTGTAGATTCGTATGTATGATCATATACTATTATGTAAACTAAGCTGATTGCTGCTAGTCTTAATCGCCAACGTAAAGTACCCTGTTAAACCACACTGTACGCCGAAAACCCGTCAAAATATTAATTTACTTCACATTAATTCCTAGGTTTAATATTATATAACAAGATTTATATTAGAAATTATATTTTAAATGTTAAAACAACCGCTATACGTGTTTTCTAGATTTGTATCGCTTACAAGAACTAATGAACACATGCCGACCATGTATTTGGATAGGCGATTCACGCTCTGTGGCCTCCGTAATGGCGGACATCACGAGCGCCGTTTCCTAAATTTGGTTTCCGGGTAAGGTTTCACAGGTTTATTCGTTTATACATTTCCCCTTTTGTTTTTAATGGTAGCCCGTTTAAAATAGAACTGAATTCAAATTAGCATACAGGTGGCAACGACTAAGCTAAACGATATTGGTTGTTTTATTCATAACCACACCGTCTAAAGTTTGACGTCATTTGATATTCCAGATCCTTCCCGGTTGAATGCGCAACTATAGTATGGTGGATTAAGTTCAATAAAGACAACCTGAAGACTACGCTCCATCTTTGGTTATACATTTCACTAAATTCCCCATAACGATTTTTAGAAAACTTAACTTTCAATTTATATTACCGTGTGGTGCAGTTTTTGTTCGATTTCAGTTCTACATCTCTACTTGCAAACTTTATTTTTGCATTTTGTGGTCCGTGGTCACAGCATGAACACAAGGAATGTTTTAGTAACGTAAAGTTGTCTAACCTAAAACGTACCATGCACTATTTGATTTGCCTTTTGTTTGATGAATGCAAAAATACGGTTAAATACTTTATACCGATGCGCTTTATGCAACAGTTTAACACGAATATTGTTATTATGATATAATTAACGATTAAACCAATAACAATCACATCGGTGTCGAAGTTTTGTAATATACCTTATCGCCTTGTTATTCTTTATAATCACTCTTATTGGACGGATCTCATCGGCACTGACAGATCCAGTTGATATTAGTTGACAAGTATCATGTAATTCAGCTCCCTCATTTTTAAATGATTTTGCAACTGAGTCTTGCGAAAACTGAATTTTCGATGGTTTCATGATGCACAAGTTACCGGTATATTGGTTTCTACCATACATAGTTCATCAGATAAAATCTTTACTTCACAATATAAAATAGTCAAGACTTGACAACACCATAAGCCAGACTGCGAACGACCTGAAGCGAACTCCCATACATACCGTACAATCATGGCGCCCTCTATGCGTACAATCATTATACCGCTTTCCGAACTCCACTTTTGCCAATGGGGAAGCCCCTAAAGTTATACAATGGTACACGAGGAAGTATGCCTATACCAAAGTTAGTATAGACGTTGGCCTATACACACTTATAGTTATTGGATGAATGACCAAAATGTTTGATTGTGATGATGATTAATATTAAGTTGTTATATCTCCGCTGTATGGGCATCCATGGATTTCACCACTGTTACGTATAGTAAAGTGGGGAAAGATGGTACACCTTTAACACATAATATCCAAATAGCCTTATCGTGTTTTAAACAATTAACAACGGCCTGTGGAAGTCGTGAAGATACAGTTTTATAATTCATTGATTGTTCTTTGTTTACTATCAAACGCGACGAGAAAATAGAATCAAAAGGTGTCCCATCTTCCCCCACCCTACTACATTAACAGGTACAAGTTTAGTATATCTATATACATAGTATATTTAGAGCGGAAAGTTTAGCGGCTGTTTTTATTTTTGATTTCTTCCTGCTACTGCAATAAACATACACAAATTTAGACACCTTACCAATTGGACATCGAGGTTTTTATTCTTAAAGTAAAATTTATAAAGATGCGACTTTTTTATTTTATTTTTCCGTCCCATTTGGTACAGTAAACAAGTAAAATTTACAGCTTTTGCAATATTATCATCACCACTCCCATGGAGCGTTGGTATTTGTTCAGGACATTTGGATATTATGTGCTAAATATATTTCATCTTTCCCCACGCAACCCACCGTACTACACATGTTTATATACGGCAACCCACTGTACTCCGCACAACACGTTTATACACGGACTCCAATGTTTGTGATAAAAACCTATTCATGAAACTTTGCATTACGCTAGTTATGTTGTTGCGCTATTAACGTGGTTTAATTAGTGGCCGCTTTATATACTATAGTCACCAATGTATTTTGCACATTTTTTTCTATGGACATTGGTTTGAACGTGTATTTATATTTCCATGAAGTTTTCAATTTCTTGGCAATACTTTCAAATTTTTTTTACCCCACTTTTGAATTGTGTGGGTTTTTATTGCTAAGCTTTATTGGGCTTGTTTTAAAATTATTAATTTATACTTCCTGGGTAATTCAAATATGAAGTATTGATATAACAACAAGATAATGTATGGAAAACATGTTCGAAGATCAGTCAAATAAGACACTTGAAGATAATCTATGAGAAGTGGCTTGTGCGAAATATTAAATAGCATTACCCAATTTGTGGCACTTATGTGTATTGACTATTAAGTAACGCGACTTCTTTGACCAACTTGAATGTAACTTGCTTTAAAAGAATGAATGTAACTTGCTCTAACGAGGTAGAAAATAATCTACATCAAATCACCAATAATAAGATTTGACTTTAATTCTGTTTTAATTCATGAAGATTGAGAATAGTCTTAAATTGATCATGCCGAGGTTTTCCAAATCGTCTCTTTCAAGTGCAAGCACAATTGTACGCGTAGCCAATCTGTGCAAGACTATAAGGGAACAGAACGCTGTACGTTAATACTTAGCGAGAACTTCAAACACCATGGCTCAACAAATCAACTGTGTCTGTGTCCAAATATTTTCTAAATACTGGAGTTACGCACGAGGGGCTTCCCCGTAGGCAAAACTGTCGTCTCGGTATAAATGTTTAATGAGTAACGAATTCTTTCCTTGGCACATGGCCTACTAAAGATATCTTTAGTAGGCCATGCTTGGCATTAGTTTATTGTAAGTACAATAGAAAGACCTCGCATGCTCAGATATGGATGGTAGAAGAAAATATACCGGTAACTTGCTCATCACAAAACCATCGAGGATTCAGTTTTCGCAAGACTCAGTTGCAAAATCGTTTCAAAATGGAATTGAATTACATGAAACTTGTCAACTAATATCAACTGGATATGTTAGTGCGGATGAGATCCGTCCAATAAGGGTGATTATAAAGGATAACAAGGCGATAAGGTATATGGTAGGGTGGAGCAAGATGGTGGTAGTATTCTCACGTTAATATAGAAAACTTGTCATAAAATCATTTTCTTTCTTATGGGAACTGTTTTAGTTTACATAAAAAAACGAAATTGTGTTTATTGCGGTTGAATATTTAATATTTTCAGTGTTGACAATCGTCGGTTGTACGTTTTTCGTGTGTTGGAAAAAGCTGGACATCTTCACAGCATCAAAGTTCAAGTTATAAACCAGTACGATGAAAATCGTTTTACTTCGACCAACAATGGCTGCCATGTACGACTACGAAGTGGTGGACGTCGACAGAGAGCTCCACCAGCATACAGACATTGTGAATGTTATGCGGGTATATCACTATCAGGTAAACATTTTAAATGCGAACAATCGGTTACTGCATTAAATTTATACGAAAACTTATTCTTTATAGTGTTTCCAATTGCTTGGCAATATGAAGCCCTTGCCCCAGCAACCACCACGACAAAAAAATCATTAACAACACCGCAGGCAGATAACAAGCCAAACAAAACTGAACAATCTTCAAATTCGGGATTCCAGTACTATTCTACCGATGTCAATGACTTTTCTTCCACCGATTCTGACAGCTCTATTATTCCTAGCGATGTGAGTATTTATTATTCCTAGCAAAGTTTTGTAGAACTGATGCTGTTTTATCGTGTTTAAAACGTTTTGCATCGGTAGCAGATTAAACTGGACTGTTGCGATGCCTAATTAGTTTATTACGAGGCAAATTAATCTTCGTGACTTTTAAACTGAGGATGGACCGGTATGTTCCAACAAGAGTGACACAAATAAAGTATTGATGTCATATTTTACCAAAATGTTTCCCTTTCATCGTATTTTACCTTGTCAGTATTACGTATTTGATAGAGAATATTTAAATATAGATTTTCGTCTATAGTATTTACATTTTTTATTAAAACTAAGTTTATTTTCAGGAACCTAAGCCAAGTATCGAACCAACCAATAATAGCTTTTGGGTCACTGGAATCGTATTTACTGCAGTTGCTGGGATTGCTGCTTTCCTAGGTTTAAAAAACTAACAGAATCGGCTGAAATCACATTGATCAATGGTGTTGCTATTTAAAACAGGGCCAGAGTTCGTATGTAAACAAATAATTCACACATCCTGAGGCCCACTCTTATTATACGTTTCTTCAATTCAAGCATTGTTTGGGAGCTGTGCTTTGTTTTTGTTAAATAAGGTATATAGGATTTTTTAATTTGCCAACAGAGAAATAGAGGACCCTTAAGTACATATTGCCCACTGTTTCCAAACTCAAAGTATATGACGGTTACAACTAAAAGTATATATCTATGAGAAATATATTAAAATACACGAAAAGTTATTTAGCTTTTCGCACAGCAGGTGTAACTTTAGCGATTCGAAATTTAGCAATTCGAAAACATACACGGTAAGACGGGACAGTTTAAAATCATTGTTAATTTTGATTAATAAATGAATTTATTATTGGGAATACACGTAAATAACATGCATACAAACTTGTAACAACAGAAAATTGATAATAACTTCTAGAAAAGTTAATATTTTTGCCACAAACTGGGTATTGCTGCTATTATATATTTCGCACAAACCACTTCTTATAAGAGTCTAGGCTATTTCCCCCGGGTGTTCCCCCCTGGCCACTTCCCCCTCGTGACTATTTTTTTGTTTTTCAAACCAAACTAATACACCATAGTACACTAACATGGTAGTTCAACTCCCTTTTTTCCTTTGTTTCTTTATTGTGCGCACAGTTCCTCCTCACGCATGAGTGCTTCTCTACAAGACCTCGTTCAATTGCTGCATAATACACTGAGTGTTTGATACGTTTTCTGTTTGATTAGTGTTAGTATATACGTATATACTTAACTAAATAGATAATTAGCATGCCTGCCTCTCACTGTGCTGTTCCAAAATGTGCCTGGTCGGCTAGAAAAGCAGCGAAAGGCGAAAAACGTGGGCTGTTTACCGTGTATAGGGTTGAAACTGCCAAAACAGAACAGGAAAAGGAACCTGGAAAGCAGCTTCGGGCATTTTTACTTTCTGTCCGTGACGAATCGCAAGGCGATAATATTGTATTGCAAATATGTTACACAGAGAAATGTAAGTATCAGTTTTACCGATAGAAAATATGCCCTTTAATATATCTGTTCTGTATTGTCGACCTATTAGGCAGGTGTGTCCGTAACCAAAAATGAATGTGGTACTGGTAACCATCATAGAATGATTTCCTGCAGTGCAAGAATTAAACTAAGGGCTTTAAAGATATAATATGAATTAAAGTGTATGACCGTAGGGAGAGACCAGAGCCAGGCTCTGGGAACGAATAAGCTTCCAGGTAATATAATATGTTTTTATTCAAAGGGCAGCAATATGTGAGGCTCATTTGATGAAAGTAACATAGACAGATATTCTCCCAATCAACAAAAGTTTAAGTTTCCATTCAAGTATTTATGGGCGGCCACTGGCCAGTAGATGTTGTCAAATTACAACTTGATGTAACATCACAGACCGTGTATAACCTTTTAAAGTATTTATGGGTGGCCACTGGCCAGTAGATGTTGTCAAATTACAACTTGATGTAACATCATATACCTACCGTTTATAACATTTTATGTATGTTTTTTAAACATTATAGTTTTACCAAAAAAACAATGTTTTAGATTATATAGAGAGCCTTCAGATCTGCACAAATAACATAATGTGCAACCAACAATCATCCAGTTCTATTTTGGAACGATGGTCAACACAGAATTACAGAGACTACCACTGTCCACTCACTTAATTGTGAAATATGTGAGTAAGAAAAGCACAAAAATATCATTATCATGAATAAAATGTATGTTCTAACAGTTTGTGATGAAATTGGTTTTACCGCCTGTAGTGAATGCACTGTTCAGCACAGACCGCGACCACCTGCCTGGTAGTGCTCAAAAAACAGCAGTATTTCAAATAAAAGAGGTACCATTCTTTAATATACAACAGAATATCTAAACAGTAAACCTTTTTTTATATTTTTGAACACTTATGATGTCTTTATAATTAAAACACATTTAACAGACTGCATTAATTTGTCAAACCCAACCGTATATGGCTGACAGTACAGTTCCAGAAGAAGTTGATCAACCACCTCAGTTTACGTGTCAGATGATGGCGGAAATGGTCCTCTTCACCAGTTGGTGCAAGACCTGTTTACTAAACAACATCAACGTTATTATTGGCAAGGATGCAAGATCTTATCATACTTGCTTACAGTGTGCAACATAACAACAAACTGGGTGTTCAGAGTAATGGGCCAATCCTGCCATAAATCCTAGGACCTATGGCGTGCAGCGATATGAGACGCCCACCCATATAGAATGGAATGCTTGTTTTTTACTAATTCTTTTTTTGGACACTAGAACCGAATGTAACATTCGTGCTGTTTTTTTGATTAAATACCCTCCTAAATACTCAATAGTATCGTTTCCTATATTGTTTAACCTGGATGATCAAGTAAAGTGGTTTAAAATAATTGTCAAAACATCAAGTAAAAGTTTTGTAGATTTCAAAACGGGATTAATAAAACATGAGCTTGCATCATCTACTGAGGCAATTTTGTATCCACTTGTTCACTACAGTTTTGCCCTTTTTAATAAATTTAAATATATATAAACTCTTCTATATAGCCTGTTCCTCATTAGGCTGAATTAATTCCCGTGAAACTGCTTCTGCTTTATTTAATCTAAACGGTCCGCGCTTCGCTCTTGCAAAATTCAGTAAACTCCTTTACTGTAGAAAGGCAATCTCCGTACGCTACGAAAGACAATGTAGATAAGTTGTCATGCATTTTGTTGTTATAATAAAAGTTTAAACGTGTGTACGCGTAGTTTCGCACACCACTGATATAAGGTGTGACCGATTAACAAAGATTATTCTCGCTAAAACATCATGAAATCGCGGTTAACGCCACTTGATTTTCACATTTAACTATATAAGAATGTTCTATTCGTTTGGACGAAAGTGGTTTCTAGCATGTTCTTGTGTTGTTACTGATGGCTGGCATATCATAATCACAAATACATTATCTAAGTGTAATCAAAGAAAGCATAACATGTTTTAATGTCAGAAATATGCACTTTTATTCCTTGCAAATGCGGTGGGGTTCAAAAAATGAAATACTACACAACAGAAGAAAACACACGTTTATAACGCGAAAGCTGTGAACTGCATCGTTATATTAAAAGTCTGCTTGTTTCTTAAAAACAAGTTAATCATACCATTAATGCACATTTTGTCAGTAATCCTTTATCTTGACTGCATGAAATAAATAACACATCTCCTACATGTTTGTTAAATCGAGGTTTGTGCACAACATTAGTACCATATCCTGATCAGCAAACAGCTATTACACGCTTACAGTAACTGTATACCCTACAAGCAGTGTATGTTCTGATGTATCACAACAGTATACTGAAGTCTGATTTATCACCATAGTATACTGAAGCAAACAGCTATGTCACTTCAGTATACTATTGTTTGGTGGGGTGGGGGAGATGGGACACCTTTAGCACACAATATCTTAATATCCTGGTCGTGTTTTAAACAATTAACAACGGTCTATGAAAGTCGCGAGGACAAGGTTTTATAATTCTTTGAGTGTTCTTTGTTTACTACCAAAATGTACAAGCAAATAGAATGAAAAGGTGTCCCTTCTTCCCCCATCCTACTATACGTTTATTTGATTATGATTGTTTACGAGTGAGCTATAAATTTACAAAATATAAATCAATGATTGTAAGTGCTGTGGTTATATCACGTTATTGTGTTCTAACAGAGTTTTAAACAGAAACATATACATCAATTTTTTGTACAAGACCTTATACCTCTTTCAAAATATTCTCGTTTGATGAGATTTGAACATTTTTCTATATGTCACCACTCAGGCTTTTTGAAAATTTTGCCAATAAAGTAGATAAACACGATAAAAAGTATAACAAGTAAGATTATTGCGAACACAGACTTATCATTCGCTGTCGTGCTGGGCATACTCTGTCGTGCTGGCTGTTTCTGAAAAATAAAGTCGTAATATTAAGGTGCTAACTTAGAAATGTTTACTCAAATCATGTTAAAACCGCCCAAGTTTTGTAGTTTGCGAGTTTGAACCATTAATCGAGTATCATAGGTTAATATAATAAGCTGAAACATTTCGTACAATTTGATTTTGTCTCATATAATTTGTGAGAAAAATCTACAAAATGGGATGTTGGAACGAAAGGCGGTGTCCCATCTTATCCCACCCCACCATATATGAAGTTAATGGGGCATACTCGCACGACCGATTTTTTTACTCCCGCGTTTTTTTCACGCGATATTTTAGAAGCTGTTTCTTTATTTGAAACTTTGGTAGCACTCTTAGATCACATTCGAGCATTTTTATTAACACAAATGATTTTTCGTTGGTCGAGGCCTTTAAGGTGGTATAAAGAAACTAGCACAGCTATTCAGACTTCAGTGGGCTAACCACGAGTTGCAGAATGCTATTAATATAAAATCTTTTATTTTTTCTCCCATTTTACCCTACTTTGAAGTTGTGTAGGTTTTAATAGCCGAACTTTATTGGGCTTTTTAAATTTTTTTATTAATTTATACTTCCTGGGTAATTCGAATATGAAGTATATTAATATAACAACAAGATAATGTATGAAAATTTTGTTCGGAAATCAGTCAAATAAGGCTCCTGGAGATAGTCTATGAGAAGTGGCTTGTGCGAAATATGGAATAGCAATACCCAATTTGTGGCAACAATATAAACTTTATTCAATGTTATTATTAATTTTCTGTTATTAAAAGCCTTAAACTATTTTACAAATGTCCCGCTTTACCCCGTGTCCTTTTTTACCCCACCACACTACTCTATTTTTGTTAATGTGCAAACTACCGCTTAATGCTGCCAGAAAGATACACGCTAGAGAATTTAAAAAAAACCTAGAGAATGTTTAAACTGTGTTCGATTTTCTCCAAAAAAATGAGAAAAAACTATCAGCCCGCCTACATGTATATATAGCCCAGAGGTAACGCGTCGAGGCTCGGTGCTGCTGTTACCAAATTAGACATGTGTGTCCTTGGCAAGACATTTAACAGAAATTACTCCAACCCAGTGGTTCCTAATGAGTTGTTTAATGTATCGTGTATGTAGATAATCTGTCTCATTAGTTTCGCCCTGTACCTCTTGTTGCCAGTACATTAAAGGTGAAAAAACTTTGAAGAGTAAGTTTTTGTGTAAGTTTAATACAGTAACTGAATGTTCGCACAAAAATGTTTACCTGATAGTAATCTACCCGCATAACATTCACAATGTCTATATGCTGGTGGAGCTTTCTGTCGACGTCCACCACTTCGTAGTCGTGCATGGCAGCCATTGTTGGTCGAAGTAAAACGTTCTTCATCGAACTGGTTTATAACTTGAACTTTGATGCTATGAAGACAACCAGCTTTTTCCAACACACGAAAAACGTACAACCGACGATTGTCAACACTGAAAAGTCGACCAAACAGATGTTGATAAAAAATGTGTTTATTTAGGACAAACTTGTTATGTTAATATTCAAATAATAGAATGGGGGGAGATGGAACACCTTTAGCGCATAACACAGGTATACGTTCATACAATCTGTTTTTATTGCGCGTTTAAAATAGAACTGAATGCGTATACAGATGGCGCCCACTGAGCTATTTAAGTTTGACGTCATTTGACGTCACAGATCCTTCTCGGTAATGCACGCCGAAAATATGACGGATTTAGTTTGGTGCGGACAACCTGTAGACTAATACGTCCCTTTTCTGGTTATAAATTTTACTTTTCCCTTAACGATTGTTCTTGTTTTGTAAATTCTCGTCTTTACCCTTTACCCAATATTGTCCGTGTTATTTTTAAAAAGAGATAACTTAACTTTCAATTATTGAGCACGTTAGTGGTCATATAGATCTTTTTCGTCGAACAGTTGTTGTTGTTGTTGTTGTTGTTTTTTTCGCGACTTTTTTCCGCACTTACCTCAATTCTTAATTCTAGCATTTTTCTTTATTTTCTTGATTGAAATTAAATCATAATATATATTTATAATTTTTAGACTGAATTTTCAGATTTAAAACCGCACGATGAGCGATTAATTGACGATTACTTTCCTCATGCACTTTACATAGCGAACATCATATGAATAATATTAACTTCTAACATTACCTAATTACTGCGTGATTATGGTTTGTCAAAATTCATGAAAACAAACGTTTTTAAGCGACGAAAACGTTAACTAGTGTTTACAATAAACACATGATACAGGAGTTGTACAAAGTGTATTTACACATATTCTTTACCAATCACTCAATCCTCATACGTCATAAGTTTCATTAGTTATAATACATGTATAAATACATTCTGCCTACTGCTTCACAGTCACCAATGGCGACTAGAACCCGTTTTGTTGGTTACTCCAGGTTTGTTTTTGATCGAGCCCAGTCGACCGTTGTAGTAAAAGGATTAATTAATATAGCGGGGTGGGGGTAGATGGGACACCTTTTCATTTTGTTTTCTAATTTAATTTAGTAGTAAACAAAGAACATTTAATTAATTATAAAACCGTATACCTTCACGACTTCCACAGACCGTTGTTAATTGTTTAAAACACGAACAGGCTATTTGGATATTATGTGTTAAAGGTGTCCCAACTTTCCCCACTCTACTATTTTATGCTAATTAGTTTAAAACGTGCTCATTCATTAGATCTGTGATCTCTTGTTCTATTAAAATTCGTTTTCCGGGTTCTATGATTTATATCACCGTGTGGTGCAGTTTTTGTTCGATACAGTCCTACATCCCTGCCTGTAAACTTTGTTTTTGCATTTTTTGGTCCGTGGTCACAGCATAGACATAAAGAATGTTTTTAGTAACCTAAAATTTTTTAACCTGAAATGTAGCCTTCCATGTACACTATATTTGATTTGCCTTTTCCTTGATGGATGCAAAAAAATACGGTAAAATGCTTTTTACTGATGCGCTTTACGCAACAGTTTAACACGAATATTGTTATAATGATTTAATTAAAGATTAAAACAATAAAAATGACATCAGTGTCAAATTTAAAAAAAAATAGTTACATTCAAAGTTTTGTAATATACCTTATCGCCTTGTTATCCTTTATAATCACTCTTATTGGAGGTATCTCATCCACACTGACATATCCAGTTGATATTAGTCTACAAGTTTCATTTAAATCAGTTCCATTTTTAAACGATTTTGCAATTGAGTCTTGCGAAAACTGAATCCTCGATGGTTTCATGATGCGCAAGTTACCGGTATGGTGTCTTTTTCCATACATAGTTGATCAAATAAATTATTTACTTCACAAATAAAATAGTTTGTAAGACTTGACAACACTATAAGCCAGACTGCGATAGAACGACCTGAAGTGAACACCATCCTATAACCATTACCGCTTTCCGAACTCTACTTTTGTCAATGGGAAAGCCCCTAAAGTTCTACAATTGGTACACAAGGAAGTATGCCTATACACACTTATAGTCGTTAAATGAATGATGAAAAGGTTTAATTCTGTGCAGTTGATTTATTAAAGCTGTGTTACCACGTAATGATTGTTGTGATGATTCATATTAAGTTATTAATATATCGTATCTTGGCATCCATGGATTTCTCCACTGCTACGTACATTCAACAAGAACAAGTTAGCGAACATTCAAAATTATCTTACTATTTCGAATTTTTTTACCTTTTAAAAAATAAACAGTAATTGGCTTTGACGCACGTTTCATAAAGTCGTGATAGGTCTGTCGAATAATTCTGTAACGTTATTTTACTGATTATCATTAAATATGGGTCCGTAAAAAGAAAATTTAAAAATTCTCGTCTGACAAAGTGTTCCGTCTTCCCTCCTCCTACTATATTTTAGTTTAAACTAGTTAAATTTACAGAATTATACAAATTTATCATTACGACTCCTATATAGCGTTGGTATTTGTTTAAAAAAACTATAAGGATATCGGGATATTATGTGCTGAATATATCCCATCTAACCCCACACACGGCCTACTAGAGATATCTCTACCAGACCGTGCCCAACAGTACTATATATGTTTGTGATAAAAACCTATTCATGAAACTTTGCATCACGCTGGTTATGTTGTTGCTCTATTATACGTGGTCTAATTAGTGGAGTGAATAAGGTAAAAAAATGGCCGCTGCCGCCGCTCTATAAACTATGGTCACTCATGTATTTTGAACAAAATAATTATAGAGGGTGCCATGATTTTGCACAATTGTTTAAACGTGTATATAGTATTTAGACGAATGAGTCCTTTAGCAGGACACTTAACGGCAATTGCTAAAATCTAGTGGTCACCAATGTCCATAGAAATGATTTCTATGGACTTTGGTGGTCACTAATAGGTTCTGCAAATTATCTGCCTCAACTCCCTAAAATAATAATAAAAAAATAGTATTTAGATTTCTATGATTAATCACATGATCATTGCAAAATCCCCTTCGTTGAAAAAAGTTGTCCTAGCGACCAACGTCACTTCAGGAAACGACGCTTGTGTCCGCCATTACGGAGCCCACAAAGCGTGAATCGCCCATACAAATGCATGGTCGGCGTGTGTTTATTCGGTTTAGAAAATACTTCTAGCGGTTGTTTAAAAATTTAAAATATAAGTTCTAATATAAATCTTGTTATATAATATTAAATACAAGAATTAATTTCTAGTTAATTAGTGTTTTAACTGGTTTTCAGTGTACAGTGTGGTTTAACAGGGTACTTTACGTTGGCGATTAATACTAGCAGCATTCAGCTTAGTTTACATATTAGTATATGCTCATACCTACGAATCTACAGAACCATTAAATTCTACATTTATAATCCAACATGAGTGACTATGAAGCTCCAAACTGCTTAAGTACTAACAGATAAGGTGTTCGCGGTTTCCGATTTCATAATCGTAGAAAGGGTGGTTTATTATTATTAATTCAAGAAGAAGACCAAAAATAGTAACTCAGTATTGTTATTTGCTACTGTAATCTGATATAACATTAGTAGAAAGCCATTTTTACACGCAGAAGTGCCTAGTTCTTAAAAATACGCAATATTTAGACGAAAAACAGTACTCAGTAATGATAAAATGCTATGCCGTGGGCTCCGTAATGGCTACGACTATGACACAGATGCGGGACAATGGAAAACAAAACTCATTGTTTTACAATCCGTTTCTTAACTTGGTCTATACTAACTTTGCTAGCGACTAGAACATAAAAACAACTGCAAATAAATTCGGCAATGGCGTTTTAACGTTTGTGTTAGTCAATATTGGAAAGCCGTGATTTTTTTCTATTACATAAGATTGTTTAACGTTAATGCACTAGTGAAGAATCACCGGTACATAGCAGAATAAACTGGTGGAAGGTGTTAAGAGTTGATGGTTAGGGGGTTAGTGGTTATAGGGGTTAGTGGTTATATGGGTTAGGGGTTAGTGGTTATCAAATAAGGCGGGATGGGAAGATTCTTCACTACCACCAACTTTAATACCATGCTCTTAGTCTGCAATATTACAAAATTTATAGCAAGTATAAAACTGTGGCAAAGACAAAATAACCGCAAATTCGCGTTTGCTAGTTTAATAAAATTGTCATGTTTTAGTTAGGTTGAATTCCGTAGCCCGTACGTTGTACGTATTCATAAATGTTCTGTAATCTTTAACCTAAGTGGTAAAGTATCAGAATAGAATCAACTATAATTGGGGCATCAGCATCTCTAATTTACTGACATGTGGATTTATAGATGAATTTCTAAACCTAATTTACCACAGTGCGGATGTGCTAAATGTACGAATACTTACAGATAACAACCAAAATCTAATAACCGTCCTTGTTTAAACTTCTTTAGAATAATTATAACTTTCGTTGCGTATAATAAACAAACTTTCAGCTTTTTATCACCTTTTTAAACTAAAATGTGTAATAGCTTGTACTCTTTACAGTAACTTACATATTTCTTAACATGGTCACTTTTCTGTTATAGGATATTCTATTGATTCAGCAATAAAGTTTGTTATAATGATGCTTTAAAATCAATACAAACTTGAATATTAAAGTATGGAAACATTACCCACAGAGGTGAGTTTAATATCCTTTTTAAAACTTTTTAAAACTTATGTATAATTTTTCAGCTTACGAGTGATCATGTACTTTACTTTGTGATTATGTTTTGGGGATTTTTTTCATAATTTTTATGTATAGCTAATAATTTAAACAACCCATTAGTGACCACTGGGTTGGAGCAGTTGTCATTAAGTGTCTTGCCCAAAGACACTTACGCACACAAAGGTAGCAGCGACAAACCTTGAATCCATTACCTCTGGGTTCAAGGAAGGCGTGCTAATCACTTTACCACAGCACCAGTGACACTGCAATACACCTGTGCCTGTTTCAGAGCACATTATTCTGCTGTGTTTTGTTCCACAAAGTTCGAAGAAACTGAATTAATGTATTTTATCAAACTCCATTACAGGTTCTCTCCCATATTTTCTTCTATCTAGACATTTCAAGCAGAAAAGATGCAGCTTGCGTATGCCAGACATGGTCAGTAAAAAGCCAGCTGATGTGCTACACATAAGATTATTAAGATATTATTGTTAATTTAAAATTATTTTCAATATTTTGTTTGTTTACGAAACCGAATAGTCTTGTTTTTACCATTGCACCAAATACATACGGTAAATTTAAATTTTCATTTTAATATTTCTTTAAACAAAGTAGTTTTCTTATAGTCAATTTAATTTTCGATTTATGTGGCGACTTTTCCAATAAAATGGAAAACAGCAAACAATACTCTCCAAAATGCCTTAAAATTGTTCTCTTGAATTTTTCTGTTGATGCACCAGCCATACCACTTTTTTATTCATGTAACAAACACAATTTCCTAAATGCATCAGTAAACAGAAACGTTACAAAATAATAAATTAATACCAAATAAAAAACTCCACCTAAAAAAGGGGATTTGGTATGGTTAATTTAAGTCAGTGATGTAACTATTATTTTGTACATTGCTAAATTTGCATGCAGTCAAATACTTGTGTACTCCAGGTATTGTGCATCACTACACCCAAAGCTTATGCAAAGAACCATGTTCACTTTTGATGTTTCAACATTAAATGAAGAGAAATCCAATAAAATAACATTCTGTGACTTAATTTGCAAATCTCCAAATGTTTCTCTTGTTGGTTTAGATGAAAACTTAAACGCAAAGTGAGTAAACCACGACCCTAATTATTTTGTTTTGAAACCACGACCCTATTTATTTTGAAGTATATGACTTTATAAGCATTGCAAACAAACATATTGGGTAGTGATCATGCTGTAGAGTGTAACGGTCACGCATTTTACTTAAAACAGTATTTCTTTTTTTTATTAGTTGTTACTACCTGTCTTCGCTTTTGTAAACTCTTCCGTTCTTCGTTATCGTGACCGAAGGGACAAAATGAATTTCATTCTTTCAATGAATTGCTATAATGCTGTATTTAATACGGCCTATGTTGGTAATGGGCAGATCAACCCTTTAATATTTTCATTTAAAATGGTGGTTGCAGAAAAATAAATCCTATAAAGGCACCTTAATATTAATGTCTTGAGGGCTTACAGTTTGTTTAATTCTATAACTGTCTTAAACTCTTATGTTGGACAGATTGATGATCAAATTTTGGTTTATTAAATAATAACTTGGGGGTTTTTGCTATGTGAAACTTATTAGGCAGATTAAATATTAATATATAAAGGGTTGTGTAACTTTTGGATAGTTAATTTAATAATTTTACTAAATTGAGCAGATTGTTCATCAAACTACATAAAGAAGGAATGCAGATATTGGGTAAACATGTTGAACAACTTTCTCTCAAGCATTCAAATATTCTCGATGGTACCTTGCTCCAAATATTGAGTTTCTGTGAAAATTTACAGGTTTCTATTTTATCTTTTTTATTTTTTGATGTTTCTGCATAATTAACAATATTGTAGATATTTTTTTCACAACCTTTTAATCACATTTATATGTTCTAGATTTGCTTGCACTAATATTTATAGTTTACAACTTTCCACACCACATGCAGAAATAGACATTTTCATAATTAAGTAAAAAACATTTGTGTCACACCAGACCTCCATTAAAACTGTCCCCAAACCTGTCCCAAAAGCTCTGTTATATCTTATCAAAGGTTAATACATAAATGCTCTTTCTAATACTGATCCAGTGCCCTAGCACAGTTGGTTAGCGTGCGTGCCTGTAACCCAGAGGTAATGAGTTCAAGGCTCGTCGCTGCCACCATTGTGGGCGTATGTGTCCTCTTTACGACAATTGCTTCAACCTAGTGGTCACTAATGGGTTGTCTAAATTTAGTAAATTATCAGCCATACATAAACAAATTGAAAAAAAAAACAAAAAAATAAATATTCACAAACCACAAAGTAAAGTACTTGGTAACTCGTAAGCAAACACAAGGTGTATGAAACAGAACATCCTTGTAACAAGGACTGTCATTTTCCAACCACACGAGGATAAAGTAAGTTACATTCTTTCATTATTCATTCAATAACATCCACTATTATTTTTAGGGCCTTGACTTAACTGGTTGCAATTCCATCTTCATGGCTTGTAGATCCCCACTGTTCCAACATCTCACTTCTTCATGTAGAGAATTAAAAATCTTGAGAAATCTAAAAAAACTTAATTTATCTTCATCACGTTACTTGAACAACAACATTATGAGTAGGATCGCCATCATGTGTCCAAACATTGAATCACTTTCTCTTGCCTCCACCAATATTTTGTTTAGGTAAAAAACTTTTTTTGTATTCCAATAAGACAGATAGCATTATAAACAATGTGTTATAACTTTAAAAAGTATTTTTTCCACCTGTATTTTTTTGCACCTTACAGTTGTCCTAATGTTCTATTAAATTATTATAACAAACTGCGGTTTACATAAACTATATATATATATATATATAAATTTACATGCATATATGTGTCTCTTAGACTGGTTTAGGTCAATATTCTAGCCATGGTAGAGCGAGGGAAGATGAGACACCTTTTCGTTCTATTTAATACTAAACAAACAACATTCACAGAATTATAAAACCATATCTCACGAGTCACGACTCCCATAGACCACTGTTAATTGTTGGAAGTAGGATCAGAATGTTTGGATAATATGTGCTAAAGGTGTTCCAACTTCCCCCCACCCCACTATATTACTTTAAGATTCTTTGACATAGTATGATCTGAATCCTAATATACTGGTTTCAGTATAATGTTATTTTCCATTGCAGTTTAACTGGTTTATCGAAAACAAGTTCTCTTACTTTTCATTCAATAACTTCAATGATCAAACCAAATCATTTGGTTCATATTGATTTGAGTCGAACATCCATTGTTTCCAGTGCATTGTCTACACTTGCTTGTATTAAAGGCCTTCAGTTAAAGCAAGTGATCTTAGAATGCTGCAGGTTAGTTTCTAGTTATTCACTTCATTAGTTATTGGATTGCCTATTTATATTTATTAGGTTTTTGTTTAGTCAAAACCTATATGTTTATTTCAAACAAAAAATTTTTTTTATTAATTATAATTTTCATAGTTGTACTACAGTAGCAACTTTTTAATACTTCGGTGCCAACATATTTTTGTTGTTGGTATATTAACAGAACTGTTGGGTAACCTTAGTTTATGTACGCAAAAAATCAAATATATCTAAAAATGCGGCATAATAAACAAACTGTATATTTTCGATGTCATTATAATTGTAATAAATCATAAATATTTTTCTTTTGTTGGTCAATAAATATTCGGCACATTAAAATTAATTAATATATGTTTATGTAAATGTATTAAGTCGCTTTAAATCTTGTTTTTTGTTTCATAGATCGTTAACTGACAGTGGAGTGGTGGATTTAGTGAAACACCAAACTAGTATTGAAGTATTGGATGTCTCTGGTTGTCCAGAAATTGGAAATCCTTCAGTTTCTGCAGTTTGTAACTCGTTGCATAACTTGAAAACATTTAAAGTAAAAAAGTGTCAAAAGGTATTTTGTTTTTTTAATACATAATGTTGTTTTATTTTTGTACAACAGTTTTACAATTTGTAATTTCTGCGTAATTAGTGTTTAGATGTTTTAGAAGATTCCTTGGTTTGAATAATGTTAGCCTGCTGGTTTACAAATGTAACCATGCTAAAATATTCTTGAATAAGTTGAATTTACTTAGTTTATAATTAGTTTTTTTAACACAGAAATTCTGAAGCAAAAAAGTAATGAAAAAGTGTGTAGTTTTATTTATTTTTATGCTACTGCAAAATTGTTTTATTCACTCAGTAAATTGTAGTCTGCCAATGTTCTGTTATCATAGTTTTTTTGAAAAATTTAAGTTCTTTTTTAAAGAAGTATTTTTTTGAGAATAAAATAAACCTTATTTTAATTTAGGTTGGGGGGTTTTCAATAAAGCAGTTGAATCTTTTGTTAAATTTAAAAGAGCTTGATATATCAGAATGTCCACACGTTGATATGAAATCATTGAAACATGGGATTGAACATTTGGCTTGTTTGAAAGTTCTGCACATGAAGTAAGGACATGTTTCAATATTAAAGCCATGTCTGTCACAGTAGTCTTTAACTGTTACTAAATAGAAGTTTTTATCTACTAGCTTTACTCTATGATGTTAACAGGACACCATACACAACTTAACTGAACTATATTTTCAACACAGAAATCAAAAAGAATAGAACGCGCATCTCCAATGTTGTTAAAGTTAATACACTCTCTTTCTTTCGCTAGTCGTTCCCGTTTAATATTGTAGTCAATTGAACACAGGGCCTTTAATGTAGTTTTTCTTCTTTTTTGACTTAATTTAAGTTTATAGAGAAAAAAATGGGGTCGGAGTTGGCGATCACGTGAATAGAAAAAAAAATGTATCACGGTTTTAGGCAGTTGTGCGTTCTACTCTTTTTTATTTCTGTGACTTTCAACCAATGCCACATCACCACAACTTATAGAAATAGTATATGCAACAACATAGACATATAATTAAACACACACTGGTTGAGGCAAACATAGAAAATAGTAATATAGAAATCAGAACACAATTTTTTATTTAATGTAGGATAAAAATATTGCACATGATCTGTTGGTATGGTTAACTTTATTAGTCTATTATCGAAAGTGTAAATAAATCACAAGTTGTACCTTTTTCAATAGCATACACATATACTCACTTTTCTATCTGTATATAAACATTGGCACCATCATGTGAAGGCATTATGTTTAATTTATTATTCACTTTATTAGCAATATCATATTTTTATTAGACACTACTAGTTTAATAAATAAATTTATCTCTTATATCAGGTGCTGCAACTTCTCACACTTTGGTGATATTTTCAACCAAGTTTACCCAGAACGGTTTGTAAAGTAAAGTGCCTTTTTTCCTAATTAAATTTCACACAATTACTTTTGCTTACAGCAAACCCCTTGTTGTGTCACCTCTTGGAAACGGTTTACGTCATCTAGATATTGGTTCGTCAAAATATTTAGATGACACAGCGCTGCAGGTTACAGCATTGTTTATTATTTATTTTAATTGAATGAATGTAACTTACTTTATCCTCGCGTGGCCGGAAAACGACAGTCGTTATAACACGGGTGTGCACCTCGCGCCAGCTTACGAGTTACCAAGTATGTTACTTTGTAAGTGATTATTTTTTTTTTGGATTTTTTTCATTTTTATCTATGGCTGATAATTTTGACAACCCATTAGTGACCACTGGGTTGAAGCAATTGCCGTTAAGTGTCTTACTCAAGGACACTTACGCCCACAATAGTAGCAGCGACGAGCCTTGAACCTATTACCTCTGGGTTAGAGGCAGGCGCGCTAACCACTACGCCACGGCGCCGGATAATTAGCTCTAACTAGCCACAATATTTTGCCTCACAGCACCACACAATATTTTGCTGCAGATCAGCGCTCCAGGTCACAAAATTGTTGATTTTATATATTTTAACTAGCTGTGCCACAGCCCACAATATTTTGCCTTCCACAGTAACCTTTTGCCCAAATTTTTTTCATAGTGATTGTCAAATTTGACTCAAAACATTGCCAACCAAGTAACTTAATTTTGAATATTATTTTGTCAGATCAGCAATTAATATCACATCATGTTTTTGTCAGATGGGCTCTAAAATATGTTATTTTAGGCTATTTGCATTCACTTTGTTAATTTGGAAGTTCTGAATATGAATTGGTGTTCATCGGTAACTGATGCTGGTTTGTTGGGCCTTCCCTCACAACAACCAACTGAGGAAGGTAAATTGAATGAATGAATGTAACTTACTTTATCCTCGCTTGGCCCGAAAACGACAGTCGTTATAACACGGGTGTTCTGTTTCATACACCTACGAGCTTACGAGTTACCATGTATTTTACTTTGTGGGTGATTGCATTTTTTGGATTTTTTTCAATGGCTTATAATTTAAACAACCCTTTAGTGACTACTGGGTTGGAGCAATTGCTGTTAAGTGTCGTGCCCAAGGACACATACGGCCACAAATGGTAGCAGCATTGAGACTTGAACCCATTTATTTTAGGTTACAGACAGGCACGCTAACCAACTGTGCTACAGCACCAGAATCTACACTTGAATTTAATTTCATTATTTTTTAAAATTCATAATGTTATAAAATAATATATAATTTTAACTTTATTTGTCTTTTTTATTACCGCAGCGATTTAAAAATATTTAAAACAAAAAGACAGGATATAGCGACAAAACAACAGTTGTTAAAACACGCTTACTGTTAAAAACATTTACAACTATTGGAAGAAAATGTTTGTTTCTTATCACAGAACAATTCCTATCAAGTTCAAAATATACCACCAACCATGGATACTCGGGGTTGATCAACAGCCCTACTGATGAATATAAAGGTAGGTATTCCAGCTATAAAAAAACCAAAGTCTTTCTTATAAAACCAATATTCCTATGACCTATAATATATTATATAGAGAGATATATAATACATGTAATATTTTAAAATCAATGTACATTTGATATTGCTTTAAATTGAATTACAATGTTTTTTACTAGTACTTATTTTTTATTGATTATATTGCAATGTTTCAACATGGAACCAATAATCTATTTTTTTGGTTCATGGCATGTTTAAACAACTTTCCTTTTCTGTTAGTTCTCACTTCTGTTGGTTTTAGTTAATAATGAAAAAAAAAGATTATAGGCGGTAGTTTACTGATGATTAAAATAATCAGTCAAGTCTGATCTAAGTGATGAGTTCCCTCATAGAACCTACTGAATTGAATGTTATTTTTATTTTTTACCATATTTTTTAATTTGAATGTTTATATTAATGTAAAATAGTAAACAACTTAATCAGTTTTTAGATTACTAAAACATTACAAAATCCATTTTTTTTCTCTTTTTTTTTAAAGAAAATGATGAAGTAAAGATATTCAAGGATGATGAAATATTAAGATGTATGGAGGAGAGAGGGCTGGTGAGATTGCGCCTTCTTCGTCAGTTAACATTGGCAAATTGTCCAAAAATAACTTCAACTTCATTGCTTCAAATATTCGGGTTGGAATTTTTCATTTTACTTTTAAGTTGAACCGTGTTTTCTGTTTCAAGTTGCTAAATGTTTAATGAAAATGTCTGGCTTTAAGCATGTTAAATATAGTAAACTCAATAAATGTGTAATTGGACCAACTGTTGAATCTACACTGTTACTATATATGTTTCCTTAAAATTGCCAGTAACCGATCCTTTATCAGTAATAGTTTTTGCTGACACGAGGTGTATGAAACATAACACTCGTGTTAGACTGACCATCGTTTTCCTGCCACGCAAGAATGAACAAGGTTATATTCATCCAATATGATGCAACTTTATGTAAAAAATGAACTTGACAATGAGCATTTATTAGCACTTTCATTTTCTATTTCAGGTATAATAACCACAATCCATTTCCCCGTTTGGAAAAATTGGATTTAGGAATGCTTCGTTTTGCTGTGACCAATGACTCCATTATCGCAATCACAAGAGCTTGCCCACGACTCAATTATTTTTCCATGGCATTCTGTAGCATGGTAGGGTCTTATAATATTGTAATTAAATACCATGGTTATCGTGCCATAATAAACTATAGATAAAGTATTCTTAGGAATACCTTTTTAGGATGACCATGAAACCATTACTTTACCGTTTGCTTTAGGAAATATGTTTATTCAATGCACATTCTTTAGTGAACAGTTGGTCATCTTTGGTGTTTTTTAAGAAAAAAGTGGGTTTAGGAACCACTTCAGTAGAATATTAACTTTAAACAGAACACAAAGTCACAAACATGCCTATGTAATATTAATTCTAAATGTATAGTATGGTCAGGGTGGGGGAAGACGGGACACCTTTGGTAAATAATACTCAAATACATTGATCGTGTTTTAAACAATTACCAACAGTCTATGGGAGTCAGGAGAATATAGTTTTATAATTCTTTGAATGTTCTTTGTTTACTACCAAATGCAGCAAATAGATTGGAAAGGTGTTCCATCTTTCCACACCCTACTATATATATTACAGATTTTTCACCATAAAATTGTAATAAGTAATAACCTATTCATACTCTTTATTAGGTTACGGATGATTTTTTAAGGTTTCTGATCGTGGGAATGAAAAGTTTAATTTATTTGAATTTATCGAACTGTGACTCAATAACTGAGGAGTAAGTTGAAAATAATGCATTCAACATTGTACAAACCATATTACACCATTCTGAAAATAATTTGTATTGAAGGGTAATTTTATTATAATCTTTTTAATGTTATTTGTCTGAAGCCAAATTTAAAAAGCGTATTTTTAAAATAAATTTATGATTTATTATCATTTAATGTTATTTGTATAAGGCAAAAATTTCAATATTCGTGTAGATCTTTGCTTCATCTTCCCAGAAACTGCCGATGGCTCCAAGAGTTGGATCTTTCAATGTGCAAAAACGTGTCCGCTTCCACTATACAAAAGTTAAAACATTCCATTCCTGATTTATTTCATTTGCATTCCCGATATTCTGGTGGCGCAAGTCTTGACGTTTCGCTTTAATTTTTTGATAATTTCTCTCTTATTAAGAATTAAAAGCATCTCTATCTTATAAAGAATTCTTTAAAACAAATTATTGTTTTAAATTTTTTTTAAAGTTTTAAACATCTTACAGTTTAAAACTTTTTTTTTCAATAACTGTTCATTTTTTAATGGAAACGCTGCAATATTTATTCACTTGCACCAAAATACATATAAAGGTTTTAAATCTATATTTACAGAATGTGTTCATACGTCATTCTTATGATTGTTTTTATATATTTGATCACTTGCCAACAATATCATTGTGACTTATTTTTGTTACAATAACAGTGCACTTTTAATTGTAACAACACAAATTAAAAAAAAAGATTTTATTTAAACCGTAAAAAATACTTTTGTATAACTTTCGTTAGTTGTATTTTGATTTTTTCCTATTTGGTTGTAAACAAAGAATAACCAAAGATAACTAAAACGCGATCAGGTTATATGTGCTAAAGGTGTCCCTTCTTACCCCACCGTACCATAGTCTTACAGGGACTCTACTGTCAAATTAGGAATTAAAAACAATTAGAGATATCATTTGCGGTTGGAATACAGTTATCTTAGTGTTTTTTTCTTTTTTGACCAATTGTTATTCGGAGTTCTCGGTTTCCTTTTTATATCTACATTTTTACATCCGCTTTAGTTTAGTCGAGTATTCATTCGACTTTTTCTGACAACAATCATTTAGCAGGGCACGTTGACCTTACCAAGGCTACTTTAACGTTGTTTAAGCTTCAGACTTCTAGAATTAATCATACTTTCTAAACGAATTTGCATATATTAAATTCTTTTATTTAGTTAACTCCTACAAAAGAAGCGAAACATTAGTATACCCAACACTACGAACTGATTTGAAGCACATTATATATAGTGTAGATGCTTCAACCAATTATTAATTGGGAAAATTGGCAGCTATACACATAAAAACAATGACCCGGCGCCGTGGCGTAGTGGTTAGCGCGCCTGCCTCTAACCCAGAGGTAATGGATTCAAGGCTCGTCGCTGCTACCATTGTGGGCGTATGTGTCCTTGAGCAAGACACTTAACGGCAATTGCTCCAACCCAGTGGTCACTAATGGGTTGTCCAAATTATCAGCCATACATAAAAATGAAAAAAAAAAATAATCACCCACAAAGTAACATACTTGGCAACTCGTAAGCTGGCGCGAGGTGCACACCCGTGTTATAACGACTGTCGTTTTCCGGCCACGCGAGGATAAAGTAAGTTACATTCATTCAGCCAGAGAGCTACAGTACTTAGTAAGTGGGAATAGGATAAATAAACGAATGTATACAAGCGATCATATATATAGGTAATGATGAAACGCACGCCGGACCACGTAAATATGCTAACGGTACAATGAGTCATGCCATGCCATTCCTTAAAAGAAGAACACAAATTTTACCATGCATTTTCAGGCGTCACGAAATCCAAACAGTAAGTCTGCATTTAACAAATCACCCTCCTAAATAGAGCAGCACTGTGGTGTTAGACTCAGTTAGAGTAACCGTCACCTATGTTTTAAATCGTGGTTCGCCATAATGAGCTTCGCTATAGGGAATTGTTCACCCTATACTTATTTTTTATTATATACCACTGAGTAATAACATCGGGATTCTGTATTACACACCTTGTGCCCGCTTGTAAGTTAACCAGTACAGAGTAGAAACCAACATTTTTACGACGCAGAGACACTTAATCTGTCCAGCACATTGACCCAGATTTCTTGGCAACAGAAATAACTTGTCGCCGCATTAGCGCCAACCGCACTG
Organism: Ciona robusta; assembly: GCF_009617815.1. Taxonomy (NCBI): domain Eukaryota; kingdom Metazoa; phylum Chordata; class Ascidiacea; order Phlebobranchia; family Cionidae; genus Ciona; species Ciona robusta. The sequence continues at coordinate 4,926,663 of NC_143235.1, forward strand.
TGTGAAACCCCCTGACGTTTTGAACGCCGCGCGGAAAATCAGCAACCTTGTCTGGTGTGCGGAGCCCTTTACAGCACAAACGTGTTTTGTGTATCTGATAAGTATATGTGAACTCTATATGTGTACCTGGGTGTCTGGCGCCTTCTTCTATAACATAACGTCATACTCTTTTATTGCGCTGTGTTGTCGCGTTGTTCCTTATTCTTGTCTATCGCGGTTTAGCTGTGTAAGTTCTTTTTTTGCGACGTGTGTTTAGCAAAACCAAGATTCTTGATAATGATAATATTAACCGTTTCTTTCAAAGGTTATTAGTAGGAATTTAAATGGAGACAAGAACGACAACAGTTGGCCAGGCTAGTTGTGTTTGTGCCGCTGTATTTCGAGAAGAAGATTCAATGAAAACGTTCAGAAACTTCCAGAAAAGCGAGTTAAGTGATGTTGTATCACAGGTGGGGTTTGGAGGGTTTGGCAGAGTTTTCCACCGTAAATGGAGGCGAGGGGTCCAGGTCATTGATGTTGCGGAGAAAGTGTTAATAGAGCATAGGATAGAAGAGAGGTATGCCTGTATGTATATATTGTAGAGTGGGGGGAAATGGGACACCTTTTTACTCTATTTTCTTGTCCCATTTGGTAGTAAACAAAGAACATTTAAAAAATTATATAATCGTTTCCTCACAACTCCTGTACGATGTTGTTAATTGTTTAAAACAGGATCGGGATATTACGTGCTAAAGGTGTCCTGTCATTCCCCCACCATACATTGCCACGCACGCATGCAGACTTAATTTCCTTTCAGGTACGCCCGTACTATTCTGCAAGAGGCGGAAATGTTATGCATGATAAAACACCAGCACGTGGTCAAGCTGTTTGGAGTGAAACACACGGACTGTTCATTTAGTTTAATCATGGAGTTTGTGAAACACGGATCGTGTACCGACTTCTTTAAATCCGTCCACTTGTCCAGGGAACATCTTTGGAAGTTAAAATATCGCATTGCTTTACAGGTGAATACATAGTACGGTGGACTAAGACGGGATACTGTTAGCATTTAAATGCTATGTTTCCTGGTCGTGTTTTAAACAGTTAACAACGCTATTTTACAGTCGCTTGACTATACAGTGATATAATTCTACAAACACTCTTTATTTACTACCAAATGCGACCAGAAAAATGAATGAAAACATGTTCCATATTATTTCAACTACACTTGTTAAAGCCCTTCTAGAAAAATCATACGTTACGACTTATTAATGTATTTTGTAGGTTTCGGGAACCATGGAGTATTTGCACACGATGCTACCAAAACGAATGCTTCACTTAGATTTGAAATCAGCTAACGTGTTGTTGGACGCGACGCTAAACGTTAAGGTTTCCAACTCCATCTAATATTTATCATTAGCAAACTTTCGTTTCTTTTTAATCTATATATTTTAGCTGTGCGATTTCGGGCTATCTCAAGTACACACACTTTCCAGACTGGCAACCAGGAGAAGCGTACTTAGCAACCGCGGTATATGATAATTCAATTTATTAAACTAAAAGTTGTTATACAAGTATGTTATGTAAATAGGTGATGTAACACAACATCATGTTGGCGGGGGCACCATAACACATATGGCGCCTGAACATTTAGCAAACCCAAACTATAAGCCGACGACGAAGTCAGACATATACAGGTAAACGACTATATATATACAATCTCTTAGTAACTTGTATTATACATCTAACGTAATGTGTTAACATGCAGCTATTCTGTGTTTTTGTGGGAACTCGTGACCGAACGACAACCGTACGAAAGTTTGTAAACGTTCCAATATATATAAGTAAATATAGTAGGGTCGGGGAAGATGGGACACCTTTTCTTTTATTTTTTTGTCCTATTTGGTAGTAAACAAAGAACATTCAAATAAATAATTAAACCGTATCCTCACGACTCCCATAAACCGTTGTTATTTATTTAAAACACGATCAGGCTATTTGGGTATTATGTGCTAAAGGTGTCCCATCTTCTCCTAACCTACTATACATATTCCACATTCAAATAAAACTATGTTTCCCTATTACACAGATGTAAGTCACGTTGGAGACAGCATGGTGTTGCTGAAGGATCACATTGTTAAAGGTTCACGACCTGACGCCTCGGAAATTCCTCCGACCACCCCAACACCCCTGATCACTGTTATACACTGGGGATGGAATGCAAATCCTAATGCAAGACCAGAATTCCAAGGTTTAACTGTTAATGTTGTTGTAGGATATTATCAAATAAGATCTTAACTGATATAGTGGGGTGGGGGAAGATGGGACACCTTTAGCTCATAATATTCAAATATGCTGATCGGATTTTAAACTATTAACAACAGTTTATGAAAGTCGTAATGATACGGTTTAATAATTCTTTAAATATTCTTTGTTTGCTACCAAACGAGATGAGAAAATAGAATTAAAAGGTGTCCCATCTTCCCTAACCCTACTATATTTTTATTGTTAATTGAATCATGCCTTTTGTGAACGGGCAGCATAGCCATTTGATCTTCTTCAAAAACTTTTTATAAGCAAAGCAGTAATTAAGTTAAAATATTGTTTTGTAAATATTTGGGTTTGGAAAGCATTCGTTTATATTGTTGTCAGTGCAACATAGCATCATAATATTGTTATTTATGTGTGTGGGGAGTTGACCTGTTAAAACAATATCCGTAAAGCAACAGTGGCTGATATTATATTATTTCACTCTGGGAGAATATAAACATAAAGGAAGGGAACGTGTATATTTAGGCGTGTCGGGTTCTTGTTAGTTCCTTTCCAAACACTTAAATTAAAATAAAGTCTTTAATATGCTCTATACTTACATAACCCTTCGACATCAAATATGTATTTGGTTTGTAATGTTTGCATTTGCTTTGTTATGACACGCCAACGAACTAATATAAAGATCGGTTCGGCGACAGATATTACAAGACTACTGAGAAAAAGCATCGTTTATGAAGATTCAAGATTAAGCGACTTGGTCTCTGATATTTTAGTCGCTTGGGTAAGCGTTAACTACATTCACTTCTTTTATTTAAATCCCAACCCTGAATATACCGGTTGCGACTCGATATATATAACCATATGGTGCTACCATTGTAGGTGTGTATGTCCTTGGGTAACACACATAACCGTAATTGCTAAATCCCAAACGGAATGTACAAATAGTTAAAAATATTGTAAAAAATCAAACAAACAATAAAGTCACATACGCGTTGTAGCTTATAAGCGAACGTGGAGTGTATGAAATATCGAGTGTTATACCGACCATTGTCATCACACAAGGTTAAACATGGGATTTGATTCAAACGCTTAACGAAACATTCATAGTCTCTTTGATGCTGGAAAAGCATGATAATAGTGAATGAATGAATGAATGAATGAATGAATGAACGAATGAGTGAATGAATGAATGTAACTTATTTTATCCTTGCGTGGCCGGAAAACGACAGTCGTTATCACACAGTGTCCAGTTATACACATTTAAGATTGTTGACATTGCATTGAATTCAAACCACATTCGCTGCTTTTGCAAAATGCTAAAAACAATCATAAGACATTTTCTAAACCGTGATTCAATATAGGTTCCGCAGACTACAACGACGTTAGGTGGCAGATCAGACACACCGCATCTAAGGTCTTTACCTTTATTCGATACTGGATTCGGAGCATCCACACTTAAAAGCAAAGAACAATACAGGTAATAATTTAACGTTTAGCAAAGTTATATCTTATTGATAAAGGTCACTGGGTTAAGCGTAGAGTCCGATATTAAATGCTCGATCGAAATATGCATTTAGTTGTTGAGCAGTTCCGCGCAGCACGAAAATTTAATATAATAGGGTTGCGGAACCTAGAACACGGGGTAAAATGGGATTCTTTTTTAATTTCCGTTATTTGCGTGTTTAAATACATTTGTAGGGTACATTATTTATCAACTTAAGGTCAAATATCATTCACAAAACACCCATTCTTTATTTCATTACATATAGTAGGGTGGGAAAAGGTAGGACACCTTTAGCACATTATGTTTAAATATCCTGATCGTGTTTTAAACAATTAACAACGGTCTATGAGTGTCGTGAGGATACGGTTTTATAATTCTTTGAATTTTCTTTATGCGACAAGAAAATAGAATGAAAAAGTCTCCCATCTTCCCCACCCTACTGTAAAGTGTAAGTAATTGTTAAAACTATAGCAATACGAGAAGAAAAAGAATGTTTAAACTTTATTTTCAGACCATACAATATTCTTTCCTGTTGTTTTCCTGTATTTCTGATAAAAAATAATTTCTTAGTCAAAATTAACCAGGATTTTAAATGGCCCATTTTACCCCGCCTATTTTGAAATCGCTAAAATTAAAACTAGTGTGCGATTCGCTAAATCTTTTGAGAGTATTATCATCTCTATATGAAGTATTGCAAGTAATTAATTGATGTGTAATAGTACATATATCGTGTATGTTTGAATTTTTGATATATTAGCATTATGTGCCTGTGTGTCCTAACTTACCCAACCTTCTTATATTTTCAGCCGTTAATAAACGTAATATACAATACAAAATAGTTTCAAGTGTTAGAGGATATAAAAAATCTGATTATGTAATTAGAAATTAAAATGTTTTATTTGAAGATCCGTTTCCCGTGAAACTGAAAGTGCATCTGATCATACATACACCGTTATAAAACCGGGTTTAAACAATGCTAGCACTGCGACCAAATGTACGGTTGATTCCGGTTTGTACAGCACTACCCTGCAAAGTAATCGAGCAGAAATATCCCATGCAAAACATACCCCGGGTTGTGTTCCATCAACCTTAGCTACAGAAGCCACCCCTCTTATTCCCCCAGGTATTAGTATTGTTGCATGTTCTTCCTAAAAGCTGGGACCCTAATGGCGCGTCGTGTACTATACCATTAGTCTTATATGAGACCAAGCTGCTGAACCGTATTTACGGGAACGTTCAATTTCGATAGTTACATTGTCCTTTTGCGCTTGTTTGACTGTATACATAGAATGATGGGGTAAGACGGGACACCTTTAAAAGATATTATCCAAATATCCTGTTTGTGCTTTAAATAATTAACTATGGTCTATACGGGAGTCGTGAGGATAGGATTTCCATACTCTTTAAATGTTTTTTTGTTTACTACCAAATGAGGTGAGTAAATAGAATGAAAAGGTGTCCCATCTCCCCCCACCCCTACTATACAATGCACGCGTCAGTATGTTTTAAATCTGAATGATTTTCTTAGCAATTAACGCGTTTAAGCAGCGAAAATAAAGTGCATTTAACAAAATTGACCTGTAGGTAGTGCTCGAATTGTCCAGCAGAAATCGTTTTGCGAATCCCACTGGCTGAAAATTGTAGCGTTTCTCGCGTTTTTGCTGGTCCTTGGCGGCGCAGCCGTTGTTTGCGTGAAGTTCCTTTTGAAACCGGGTAAGTTTCATTTCAATTTAATAAGAAATATAGATAAAAATTAAAAGCGTGACGGCTGAATTCCGTACGAATAAACAGGAATGTACCTTTAATACGAATAAGTAGGAATGTAAGTTAATTGCTGACTCGTCAACAAAATGGGTGTTTTGTCAACAAAATTAGTATTTTATTTTCTTCGTCAATAAAATGGGATTTTTATTATGATACTCTCAGAAACTGGTCCCGCGGAATGTGCAAAGCGTAACGGTCAATGCATTCAGTGGAATTATGATATTTGTTACGGCACACAATCCTTTGGAATTTGTACAGCCTCTGGAAAACAAGAATCGTGTTGTGTTACGACCGACACTGGTAAGTCGCATGCTATATTTCAAATCCTAATCTATATAGAGCCTTGCTATATTTGGCGCTATATGGCCGTACAAGCTGAAAAGCATAATATTCTATAAAGATCGATTGAATGAAGACAAGTGGAGAATAAATGACGAAAAATGTCGAAGCTTGGGCGGAAACTGTCAACAGGACAGCAACTCATGTTCCAGTGAATACGGCCCACTTACATGCGGAGGTCCAAACTCTAGGAAATGCTGTCTTGGAAGATGTAGGTTCCTGTTATGTAGCAGGATGGGGAAGATGGGACACCTTTTCATTTTATCGTCCCATTTGGTACTGGTAGTAATCAAAGAACACCCAAAAAATTATAAAGCGGTATCCTCCCGACTCGCATAGATCGTTGTTAATGATTTGAAACTCAATCAGAATTTTGTATATTATGTACTAAAGGTGTCCCATCATTCTCCACCCCACTATACCTTATAACATGAAATCCGCAGAACAAATTGGAATGTATATTTTTAGACAGGGACTTTGACATCAATTGTACAAAGTTGGGCGGATACTGTGTAGACTGGAGATATCATAAGTGTACGGCTGGTTATAAACAAGGCTTATGTGGAGGAAACAACAATCGTCGATGCTGCTTGTATTGTGACTACCTATGTAAGCTAAATTCTAAAAAGTTGCAATATATCATACCTCACTCTATATATAGCGCATGTTTTGCTTTATAGTATTTATATATTTGGTTTAGTATTTATGCCAAATAAAAAGGGCCTGTGTGAATCGTTTACTTAGCCCAACTGCAATTTCAAACGTTATTACTTGGACTTTTAAATATTTCGATTTGCTGAAAATATACATACTGCCTATGCTTGGGACCTATATATAGGCATGTCATATTTTTGGTTGTGCCCTCTCAACAGTTATGTAAATCGTATTCCTGACTGCGCGGTTAAATCAAGCGCCCGTTCCAGGTTATTCTGCCGAAGAGAGGTACAGATCGCTTACATGTGACGATCCGTGTAAACACAGAGGTGGCACATGCAAAAACTCCACCAATTATTGCAAGTCTGAATACATGATCGGGTTATGCTGTGGAAAGAACGGTAGAAGTTGCTGCCTTGATCCTCCAACTGTTTGAAACCTGAAAAAACATTGTCGTGAATGTGTTATTACAAACTATTGTATAAACAATACTCTTTATTTACGTGTAACAAATCACTGTTTCAAGAAGCCAATTAACCACAAGTGTACGCCAAATTTAGTATGTGTAAACGTGTGAGTCAGACCATATATAGACAAAACGAGAGATCCGCAGTGTATACCACATATATACTTGCGTCTTCAAGGAGGATGGGACACTTTGTCAGACAAGACTTTTTTTTAATTTTCTTTTTACGGACCCCCAATTAATGATAATTAGGAAAATAATGTAACAGGATAATTCGATAATGCTGTTATCACGACTTTGTGAAACGCCCGTCAAAGCTGATTATTGTTTTAAAATATTAAAAAAATATGTAAAACAGAAACAGTATACTTTGAACAGGTAAAAAAAATGCGAAATAGTAAGGGGCTATTTTTTAATGCTCGCTAAATCATAGTAAAAAGCCGATGATTTTTTGTATTTTTTAAGTGTAAACCATTAAACTAGTTTCATATCTTCATAAAACAACCTTAAATATTTCGAACTGTTTGTTCTTCTCTTGTAAAACTAGTTTTAGTTTTATGTAAAAAATGAGATATATACATCAGGGAAAATAGGCAGGGGTCAATATCACTTTAACTTGAAACAAAAACAACAAAAAAATATTGGTTTAACGTTATATATATGAAGTTAACATGGCAAAGAAACTAGCACGACCGGTTAAATTCGGTAGGCTAACTACAAGTTGCAGAATGCTGCTAATGTATATATTTTAATTTTAGAGTCCCATCTTATTTTTTGAACTGTTGCCAATTAATAAAGGAAAGATATAGTAGGGTGGAGGAAGATGGGACACTTTGTCAGACGTGACTTTTTTTTAAATGTTCTTTTTACGGACCCCCATTTAATGATAATCAGGAAAATAAGGGTACAGAATTATTCGACAGTATTATCACGATTTTATAAAGCGCTTGTCAAAAATGATAGTAAAGCCGATGAATTGTTTTAGTCTGCGTGTGCGAACGATTAAACTAGTTTCATAGCTTCATAAAACAACCTTGAATATTTCGTACAGTTTGATTTTGTTTCATAAAAGTTGCAGAATACTGCTAATGTAAATATATATCAATTTAGAGCCCCATCTTCCCCCACATTGTAGTTTTGTATATTTTCATTGCCAAACTTTGAAAGGTTTGCTTTTATTTTAATAATATATACCTCAGGGGTTATTCAAATATTAGATACTAACATATAGTACAATTGGGGAAGATGGGACAGTTGAGCACATATTGCCAAATATTTTCCAAATTGTTATGCAATAATATAATGTAATAAAGGTTTTTCTTTTTGCTACAAATTGGGTATTACTACTCTGTTTTTGGCACAAGCCACTTGTCGGGGGTCCGTAAAAAGAAAATTAAAAAAGTCATGTCTGACAAAGTGTCCCACCTTCCCCCACCCTACTATAGTGCATTATATTTTTGCAAAGTACTCTACCTTCAACACCAATGCGCTAGATGTCGCCACGCACCGCTGTTATTTGACTTGAAAGATAGGCCTTTCTGTTGCTTGCTATAAGCTGTCTTTTAAACAA